>NC_136261.1:296867359-297042359 GCF_964187855.1 Myxine glutinosa
CGGGTGTACACGATTGTACACGTGTACGGACCTTACCGAACCGACAAACAAATCGCTTCATGGTGCACTTCATGAGCCGACTTGCCTGCAGACCAGAGTAAGGCTTTTAATACCCAGCGTATACTGTACATATACTCGCAAGCCCACGAATAATTAGAATCATTTAAAACGTTCCATCCTGATTTTACCTATGGACAATCACAAGTCCCACACACCAAATCCTCCATGTATATACACATAACTATTCCCAAGTTCGTAAATCATACTGGACCAAAAACAAGACAAACTTACCTTTTAAAGACTTGTTTGTGTCCAGTTGATGTCAGCGGTGCCTCCAAATTGTAGAAGAATTTGAAGCTGTGGACTCACAGGACTCCAATGACCGGACACAGGTTTACAAAAGGTCTGGTTTATTATTCACTTCATTCCATTTTTTTTTTTTTTTTTTTTTTTTTTTTTTGTATACAAGATCGAGGCTCGTGAAAGAGCGAACATTAATCACACAGAAAGACAAACCGACACATAAAACATAACATAGGGAGCGGTAGACAAGATGGGGAGAGAGGGGGAAGGACACAAACACAACATTTGAGAGCAGGGACCGAGAGACATGGAGACATCGAGAGATCTGAGAGAGGGTGAGGGCTTTTTGGGGGGGGGGGGGGCGTGGGAAGGGGGCAGTGGGAGAGGTATAAAACATATGGACACTGCCAGGACTTCCAGGAAAGAAGTTGGAATTTCAAACAAGGTGGATCTGGGGTGAATTAGCGGGGGTAGAAAAGATCAAGGTTTTGGATGGGGGAAGATAAGAGATGGTGGTGAACAGCTGTTTTAAAGACCTGGAGGGAGGAGTGGGATTGAAGGGAGTGAGGGAGTTTATTCCAGAGGCGGGAGAAAAGAGGAATGAAAGAGTGAAGGTGAGCGGAGAGCCGAGATTTCGGCAGTTTAACCATCAGAGGGTTGCTGGCAGATCTTGTGCGACCTGTAGGAATATTTGGGGGACAGAGCACAGAGAGAGCTGGGGGTGCAAGGCCGGAGAGGAGTCGGTAGAAGACAGAAAGACCACCTACCTGCCTGCGGTGAGTGAGTGAAAGGCCCTCAGAGATAGCTTCATCGCGGGAGATTCCAATAATTCTGAAAGCTTTGGTTTCAACAGCGTGAAGCCGAGCTAGGTGTGAGGCAGGAGCACCGGCCCATAGGGGAGAACAGTATTCCATTGAGCTGCGGATGAAAGCCTTGTATGTGGTGAGGAGCTCAGGTGTGCCGAGGAAGGACTTCGCACGACGGAGGATGCCCAGTCGGCGACTGGCTTTGGAGGCCAGCTTGGAAATGTGGTTTTCCCAAGAAAGATCATGGCAGATAGTGAGACCCAAAATCTTGAGCGACAGAACTTCTTGGAGAGGATTGTTGAGAAAGTAGATGGGAGGGTTGTCCAGTCGATCTTTTCGGAGAGACATAGTAAGAGTGTGAGATTTGTCAGGATTGAAAGACATGTTCCACTTGTTTGACCAGTCTGTGATTTTGTCCAGGTCTTCAGAGAGTGAGGAGGCAGCAGACTGCCGATCTGAGGGAAGAGGAATGGAGCGGCAGAGAGTGGAGTCATCAGCAAAGAGATAGAGAGGATTTTCGAGAGAGTCAGAGAGATCATTGATGAAGACCAGAAAAAGCACGGGGCCCAGAACACTGCCTTGGGGAACTCCAGCCTGAACAGGAAGAGGAGATGAGAGAAACCCATTCAGGGCCACACGTTGACGACGACTAGAGAGGAAGTCCGCCAGCCATGCGTGGAGATTTCCATGGATACCAAAGGAGGAGAGTTTGGTGAGCAGAGCGGGGTGCCAGACCGTGTCGAAGGCACGTGATATGTCGAGGGAGACAGCTCTAATTTCCTCTTTGGCATTGAGGACCTCCATCCATTTTTGAGACAGCAGAAGCAGCATGTCCAGAGTAGAGTGACCTGGTCTGAAACCAAATTGATGATCAGAGATCAAGCCATTGGAGAAGAGGAAAGATTTCATATCAGAAGCAATGATGGATTCCATGACTTTGCTGATAATTGGGAGAAGGCTGATTGGTCTGTAGTTGCTAGGATCTGTTTTTGCACCTTTTTTGTGCAAAGCGGTGATGTTGGCTGATTTCCAAGCAGATGGCAGTTGACCTTGAGCAAAAGAGAGGGTGAAGAGAACAGAGAGAGGGTGAGATAGAGCAGCAGAGCAGGATTTTAGGACCCGTGGGCTGATGCCGTCGGGTCCAGTTGCAGAATCAGAGTCGAGGGTTGACAGAAACTTTTCCACCTTGTCAGGAGGAAAGGACACGGAGTCCAGAAGCAGCAGGGTACGACTGGGTATGGTGGGTACAGAGAGGGATGGGTTTGGGACACAAGATTTAGAGGCAAACACAGAGTTGAGGCATTCAGCTTTTTCACGTGCGGAGTCAGCTGTGTAGCCGTTTGAGGTAAGGGAGGGGATGGAGGGGGAACAAACACCAGAAACGGATTTGACCAGACGCCACCAGGATTTGGAAGAGGGAGACAGATAAGAGAGTTCGGTCTTGAGAACGGAGAGATATTGTTTCCTGGCTCTCCTGAGGGTGGACACACACTTGTTTCGGGCTTTGTGAAAGGAAATGAGATTTCCTTCCGTTGGATTTGCTTTCCAGGAGACGAAGGCAAGTTGTTTCTGGGCAACAGCCTCACCACAAGATTCCGTGTACCATGGACGGGAGGAAGGGTATGACAACTGAAGACGAGATGGGATAAATCTGTGCATGAGAGAGAGCAATTTACTTTGGAAGAATTCCCAGGATGAGTTGATGTCAGAGGTGGTAGAGATGGGAGACCAGTCCAGATGATTAATGGCTGCTTGAAGACCGTGCCAGTTGGCCTGAGTGAAATGCCAGACTCGTCGACGCTGAGCAGGCTCCCTGAGGATGGTCAGAGAGATGTCCACTTTAACAAGGACATGATCAGATGATCCGATCGGAGCAGAAGAAGAGCAGCAGACATTTTCAGGGAAGTTAGTCATAACCAAGTCCAGAAGAGAAGATGTTCCGTTGACTGAGATCCGGGTCGGGAAATTGACAGATTGTGTCAGTCCCAGTGAGTCGCAGAAGTCCTTTGCTGAGGAGCCATGGCTGGTGAGAGAGGTACCCACACCCAGCCAACTGGCATGATGACAGTTGAAATCACCACATATGAGGAAGAGAGAGTTGGGATGAGTAGATAGAAGTTGGTCCATATCATCAGACAGCGAGATGTAGATGGAGTCATCACTGTTTGGTGGACGGTACAACACACATATGAACAAGAGGTGGGAGCGAAGGGGAAGCCGTAGCCAGAGGTATTCCTGGGGGTGAGGTGGAGAGAGTGCAGTGCAGGGCGAGTGAGGAAGAGAGTTTTTGATAAAGATAGCAACCCCGCCTCCAGGACGAGGCTCAGGTCTATCATATCGGAGGAGGGAGTAGCCCGGGAGAGATACTATGGAATCAGAGACATCATAAAGGAGGAAAGTTTCTGTTAAGCAGATCACGTCTGGTTTGACAGAAGCAACCTGTATGGAGAGATCAGTTAAGTTTGAACGAAGGCCCCGGATGTTTGAGGTCCATACCGTTAATGAAGAGGAAGGGGGAGCATCAGATACAGAACAGGGGGGAGGAGGGGTAGGGTAAGATGTGGAAGAGGTGGTAGAGGTAGGGAGAGCTGTTGAAGGTGTTTCAGAGATTGCAGAATAGCTCGGAGAAAGGGAAGGATGGGGCGGACAAAAGGTTTGATGGTGATTGGGTGAGCCACAATGAGGTGTTATTTGAGGAGGGGGAAGAGCGAGGCAGAAGGTTGGGGGAGATGGAGGTGAGAGTTTGAAGGGGGAAGAAGCGGGGAGGACACTTTGAGGAGGGGGAGTGAGAGGGGGGAAATTGAGAAGCAATGAGGGTGGGGAGATTTGAAGGGGAGGGGTGAGGGGGGAGTTTGGGAGGGAAGGGACAAGGGGAGGGATTTGAAAGGGATGGGATATGGGGGAGATTTGGAGGGGAGGGGTGAGGCAGGAGTCTAGGAGGGGAGGGGCGAGGGGGCGTCTTGGCGGGGAGGGGTGAGGGGGTAGTTTAGGAGGGAGGGGGCAAGGGGGGAGATTTGAAAGGGATGGGTGATGGGGAAGATTTGGAGGGAAGGGGTGATGGGGAAGATTTGGAGGGGAGGGGTTATGGGGAAGATTTGGAGGGGAGGGGTGAGATTGGATTTTTGAAAGTGTACGATTTATGGGAAACGAACATTTATTGCAAAATGAGTTTCTTGTGACCTTCGAGTTAAAAATACGTTTAAGGACGCTGGATGGAGGATGGAGTGCAGGAGAGTTTAGGGAATGTAGAAAAAAGGCACTATAGGAGATGGATATTTTTTTGGGGATGAATTGATTTGGTGAGCAAGTCGAAAGCAGCCTTTTAAAGAAGAAGAAGAAAAAGGTGTTATAAAATATGACGGAATACATAACTTCAGGGGAAAGTGTAAACATTGAAGGTTAATGAGTGAAAACTATCTGGGGAAATGGGGGAGAAACACGTGGTCGAAGAACGAACGAACGAATAAGAATGAATAAACGAATGAGAACAGAGAAGGAAGATTGGGAGGGAAGGGACAGACCAAGCGTATTTACCAAATAATACCGCATTATTCAATGGCTGAGATTAACTCTTTTCCATGGTCCTTCTCGTTCGGCTGATGTTCCTCCGACACTCCCGTTCGTCAGAGCTCCTCGCAGCAAGTACTCCCGACTTCCACGTTTGCTCCCGTTATATGGACAAACTGGATTTTAATCCCCTCTCCGCTGGTGCCCCGAGGTCATGCATGTACCAAGTCCTGGTATCAGCTCGCTCCCCTCCTGTTGTGAGTTCCGTTTACCAAACGATAGGGGGGTGCTTCAGCCAGGGGCTGTGACCAGGTGGACAAAAGATTATCATGTTCGGGCGCATTCCTGACTCATTTACAAACTCGTCTTTCACAGAGTTTGCATGTAAAATATATCTGCTTTGTTACCAGGTTAATTAATAAGTTACCAGTGCCAATTAATAAGTTACGCTGAGTTACACTTCCACACTGCCACCACAATTCTTCATGGTAGGGATGGTGTTAGATGGGTGATGATCTGTGCTCGGTTTCTGTCAGCACTTTGCATTCAGGCCAAAGAGTTTGTCTCATCAGACCACAGAATCTTTTGCCTCATGCTCTCAGAGTCCTTCATGTGTCTTTTTGCAAACTCCAGGTGTGCTGCCATGTGCCTTTTTCTCAGGAATGGCTTCCATCTGGGTCTGGGCACTCTCCTAAAAAGCCTAGATTTTTGAAGTGCTTCAAAGACTGTTGTTCTTCCACCAGCTTGTCCCATCTCAGCCAAGGAACTCTGTAGTTCTGTCAGAGTGGTCATTGATCACCTCCCTGACCAAGGTCCTTCTTGCCTGGTTGCTCAGTTTGGTCAGACGGCAAGCTGAAGGAAGATTCTAGGTATTTCCATATTCTTTCCATTTCCTAATGATGGAGCTCATTGTGCTTTTGGAAACTTTCAACACTCTAGAAATTGTTTTATTCCCTTCCCCAGATCTACGCCTCTTCACAATTATATCTCAGAGTTCTACGGACAGCTCCTTGGACGCCATGGTGGAGTTTCTGCTCTGAGAGGTACTGTCAACTGTGAGACCTTGTATGGAAAGGTGTTTCTTTCTAAATCATGTCCAATCAATTGAATTGGACACAGGTGGACTCTAATCAAGTTGTGGAGACATTTCAAGGCTGATTAAAGGAAATTGGATGTACCTGAGCTCAATTTGGAGTGTTATAGCAAAGGGGTTGAATACGTATTGATTCGGGACATTTCAGCTTTTATTTTGTAAACATTTCTAAAAAAAAATTCCACTTTGACATTGTGGGGTATTATGTGTAGATCAGTGAAAAAAAATCTCAATTTAATCCAGTTTAAATTCAGGCTGAATCACAACGAAATGTAAAAAAGCCAAGGGGTGTGAATACTTTCTGAAGGCATTGTATAATCAAACTCACCAGCAAGCCACCATTGATTTAGAGGCCATCGTTATCGAAGAGATTAACTTATAAAATGGGTCGTGATGTCTGTCCATTCGGTCATCCGTCCATTAACTTTTCTGCGATTTTTGCGACTCCTCCCTTATCACCCGGCTGATTGTTCTGAAATTTGACACATGGATACAAGACAGTAGCCCCGCACAATTGCTTAGGCTTCGATTTTTAAATTTTGGATCATGGGTGCTCCAGGGAAGGTTAACCCCAAAACTTTGTATCCCTACTCGTCCCTTATTTACCAACTGAATGCTCTGAAATCCAATACAGCCCTTCTACACTTGTCTGCAGGATCACTCAATCTTGGATGTTTCGTTTTCATATTTTTTAAATTCAGATCATGGAGGGGTTACCCCATGAGACTTCGGATTCCTACTCATCCCTTATTTACCAACCGATTGCTCTGAAACCCTATACAAACCTTCTACTCTATGGCCCACGCAATCTTTCAGGCTTAAATTTTATGATGTATCATGGGGGCTCTTACTCCCTCTCAGGGGTGTCAACTACTGATACTTTGGATCCCTACTCGTCCTTTATTTACCAACCGATTGCTCTGAAACCCAACATAGCCCTTCTACTTGATGGTCCACAGGATCACTAGGTCTTCGATTTTTATATTTCGGATCAGGGGTCTCCCAGGGGGGTTCTCCCAAAATCAGCATAGGTCTGAACTATAACCTGAACTATAAGAGCTGAAAGTCAACCCACTCAGGTGTATTATTATTATTATCTATATAATAATAGCGTAAGGACTCGACTTTGTTATCCCTTTTACGCCGCACCCAGTGACCCGATGCCCACGGCACTAATGGATTTACGATCTACGAACCACGCACTTTGTTTATCACGTACAGACATACTCGAAAAATCTGAATTAGCCGACGTTGGGGCCCAAAAGCATCCGATTAACTGCCGATACGACGCCATCTTACGACGCCATCGTATTGGCGTCTGCTGGGTGAAGGCGAAGCAAGCCGTCCGCTGATTGGACAATCCAGAGCATGCATTTGTGCCGGTGTCGGCGATCGTTGTTCATATACGCACTCTTCATTCTCATCTTTCTTCCTAACTCTTATTCGGACAAGCAAATCCCCTATGCCATCTATAATGGTACACTCTATCCATACACCACATCCTCCCTTCCGTGGATGTTCCACGGGTTTCGGCTAGTTATTATTATTCACTCAAAAATGTTTAGTTTTCTACTTTCCAGTTCCCTTCCCTCATCTTTCTTTTCCTCTCAGTCTAATTTTTTCTTTCCTGCTGTATTTCTTTCCTCCTTCTGTTTCTCCCCTGTGCTACCCCTTCTCTTAGTATTCTTAATTCACTCCTGACTGTTGGTGAGTTTGATCAGGATTGCATTTACACAGAGGAGATTAAATGGTTTTCACAACATCCATAACTCAGAGAATCTCAAGGTCTTCTTCTTATCATGTCAACGGACAGTCTGTACACGGCCCAGCCAAAGCTGTGCACATTTTTGTCCCCCGTCGCACAGCGGAGCGAAAGGGGGACTATGGTTTTCCCCTCCGTCCGTGTCCGTCCGTCCGTCCGTGCGTGCGGGCGTGCGTGCGTGCATGCGTGTGGGCATGCATGCGTGCGTAAGCGAAGGACCGCATTCGAATTTGGTGTGTGGGTGCAACCCACGTCAATATCCAAGATGGCCGCCGCCATGTATGTCTGAACCTTGTGAGATGAATATCTTGAAAAATAAGCGAAGTACCAACTTCTAATTTGGTGTGTGGGTGTATCTCGGCATAAGTAAGAACGCTATTGAAAATTGGGTCGCCACGTCAAAATCCAAGATGGCCGCCACCATATATATGTCTGAACCTTGTGAGCGAAATATCTCGAAAAATAAGCGAAGTACCAACTTCTAATCTGGTGTGTGGCTGTATCTCGGCACAAGCAAGAACGCTGTTTAAAATTGGGTCGCCACGTCAAAATCCAAGATGGCCGCCGCCATGTATGTCTGAACTTTGTGAGCGGAATATCTTGAAAAATAAGCGAAGTACCAACTTCTAATCTGGTGTGTGGGTGTATCTCGGCATATGGAAGAATGCTATTGAAAATTGGGTGGCCACGTCAAAATCCAAGATGGCCACCTCCATGTATGTCTGAACCTTGTGAGCGAAATATCATATCATAGCATGTTTTCTGCGTCTTCCACTTTGTCAACTCACATCACTTCACCGACCGGGGACCTAGGCGTAACGCTTGTTGCGCCTTGTTGTTGAATTCGGCAAGATCTGCAACAGTACATGGTTCCTCTAGCGATGGACATTGCAGGAGATGTTGCATAGTCTGTGGCTCAGTTCCACATTCGCAAGTTGTCGGGCTGGTTGTATATCCCCATTTGTTTAGTGACACCTTTGAACAACCTATGCCAGTCCTAAGTCTGTTAAGGCACTCCCATGTTACTCAGTTGCAATTAGCTCCTGGGGGGAGGCTTTCATCAGGTTGAATTCCCATTGCTGGGGGTTGTTCGAGACTGACGAGCCGGTCTTTCCACAAAGCGATGCTGGCTTCAGATGGGGTTGATTGTAATGAAACAACACTGCTCATGAAGCTCTTCCTTGATTTTAGGTGGCTGAGTTTAGGTGTACGACCAAGCAGAGAGTGCCTCTCATCTGATGTTTGACGGAGTCGCTCTTTCTTGCTGGCTACCGTTCTTCTTATATCAGGGGAAGCTATACCTGCCAATATATACAGGCTGTTGGTGTTTGTTGATTTTAAACAACCTGTGATAGATCAGTAGCTTGCATTCAGAACGGCATCCATCTTCTTAGCATGAGTAGATATTTCCCATACATGGCAGGCGTATTCAGCAGTGGTATAGCAAAGAGCCATTGCACTGGTTCTCAATGCTTTCGAGCTTGCTCCCCATCTTGTGTTAGTGAGCTTATTCAGGATGTTGTTTCATGCGCTCACTTTTGCCTTTGTCTTCTCGATGTGGTACTTTAAGGTAAGGCATCGGTCAAGAGTGGCTCCTAAATAGATAGGGTGCTTTCAATGCCTCAGTGTTGCTCCACACCAGGTTACTTTAAGCTGGCATTTGGCTTCATGGTTTCTGAGGTGGAATGCACAAACTTTGCTTCTTTGTTGGATTTGCGTGAAGGTGGGTTTCTTCATAGTAGGATATTAGTCCCTCCAAGGCCTCAGACAGCGTTTTCTCCACGGTGTTAAAATCAGTGCTTTGGGCAGTGACACATAAGTCATCAGCATATATAAAACGGCGTGTAACACCGTCTGTAGGTTGGTCATTTGTGTAAATGTTGTGCAGCAACGGTGCAAGCACACTTCCCTGAGGAAGACTATTCTTCTGAATACGCCACCTGCTGCGCTTCCCACCTAGTTCAACATAGAACCGGTGATTCTGAAGCATGCTTGCTAACAGCTCTGCTAATTGAATATCTTTTATCATCTCTAGGATCTTGCAGAGGAGACTGCCTATGGTTCACTGTATCGTATGCTGCTGACAGGTCTACAGAAACAGCGCCTGTTGCCATCCCTTGCTCAAAACCATCTTCAATATGTTGTGTGAGGTTGAGCAGTTGATTTGTTGTTGATTTGCCAGGGCGGAAACCTTGCTCTGGAATGATCTTCTCATCTACAGTTGGTTTTATCCTATTGAGTATCAGGCGTTCAAACAGCTTATAGGTGTGGCAAAGCAGTGAAATTGGCCGAAAACTCTCAAGATCTGAGGGATCTTTTCGAGGCTTAATAGTGCTATTACATGTGCCTTCTGCCAAATCCTAGGTAGCTTGTGTGTTGCTAAACAGTGGTTAAACAATAGTAGAAGCCATTTCTTTGCTTGCTGTCCAAAATGCTTTATCTGCTCCGTTTCGATGTTGTCAAGCCCAATTGCTTTCCCGTGTTTTAGACTAGATATACCAGTTTCCAGCTCTTCATGGTGAATGGTCTTGTAAAGCCAAGGTCATCACTGTACTTCCTATCTAGTTGTGCTCTTGGTTGTTTCTTGTTGATTTTTCCATTTAGGAGCAACTGGTGTGCAACTTGGTTAGCAAACACGTTTGGATGTTGGGCAGCTTTCTTGGGATCACCTCCAAGTTTGCGTATGAGAGACCATGCCTTCTTGCTGTTTTTTTTATAAGATCTGTTGTCTCTGTCAAGGTGTTTTATGTTTTTTGTGTTTTTTTGTCTTTGTTTGGTGTTTTTTGTCTGTTGTTTGTTTGTTTGTTTGGTGTTTTTTGTCTTCTATCCAGGTGTTTTGACACTCTTGAGAGATACTTAACATCACCCTCACCAGTAGATATTGTGGATGAGAAGATGAGGTAACTCCTCATCCACAGCTGCGCCAATACCTCCCTGTTGTTTTGCCATTCTGCACGACCTCGACCTCCAACCAGCGTGTAGATCCGTGCACGGACTTTGGGGGAATGTTACATCCCACTCACGTTTGGCGTGTCGTGAGTTCATTGCGTTGAGAGCATTGGGGAATGATGGTACCATCATATGTATTGTTCATTTGATGCAAGTGACATTTTCATTGTACTTTCTTTAATAGTGTTATTATTGTGTATGTGAGAGTTGTTAATACAATTACTTGTTATGTTCTACAATTGCATTGATGTGGTTTTACCATGGTTTATTAGAAAACGCAAAATAACAAATCTTTCTGCCGTGTTCCCACTCCAGACTCTGAGGTGCACCGTAACCGGGGTTCGGGAAGGTAATATGTAACACTTGCTTGAAATCTAATTATTTCTAACAACTTCTAAAAGGTGCCAATACTATTGTCCGGGCCATTTTAGGATTCCTGTGTGGAACAAGCTAAGATTTAGTAATTTTTTCAGCTTTTTTTTGCTTTGTTCCACTGCAAACCAAATAAATACATATGTGAATACCAAAAGATTTTTGTAATTTCAACACTTTTCTGGAAGAAATGGTGCATTGTTTGAAAAAAGTGCAAGGGTGCCAATGTTTTGGCCACGACTGTACTCCCAATAGAGCTCAGCATTCTCCTTGGTGAGACCAGGGATGTAGTGTACTCTGCAACCTCAGGGGATCTTCCTTCTGGCTGTTTTCTGGACAGCTTTTTCAAACAGTTTGTAGTGCACAGGTAGTGGTTTAAAGCGTTTAACCTTGCGGTCACGTGCTCGTGTGAAACCGTTCCAATCGGCCTTTTTGAAGTTGAAGCGCCTTTTGAATGGTACGACGGTTGGTAACACTGCTGCATTTACCTGGATACCAATAGGATGGTGTTGTATCTGTGGTATTGGGTCTGTGACAAACTTCTTGCAGAGGCCAGCGATTTCGTTGCTGACAATGGCAAGGTCTGGGTTATAACTACACTTCCAGCGGGCACTGTTGAAGGAGGCTGGCAATTTAGGATCGTGGATGAGACCAAGCTGGTTAGCGTCCATCCATTCTTCGATTGCTTCTCCATCGTTATTTGACTCCTTGTACCCCCATTGGGTACTGTGACTATTGAAATCTCTAATAATGATCTGTGGTTCTGTGGTATCTCAAGGTACATACTGTAGACAGCACAACATACATGCAATACCCACACATCACCAAATCCAGTTTTAGTCTACCTTCTGTGTCCATGTACCCCTCTATCCCAATTGCTTTTAGGTACATACCCAATTCCATTTGAAACATGTCTATTGCCTTTACTGTTAGCACCGTCCCAGAAATACCATTCCACACAATGATGATCCTGTGTGAAATACTCCAACATTGATATTGTCTTAACTCCCCTTATTTGTTCTCAAGCTATGTCCCCTGGTGCTCTCAATGTCCATCCTGGAAAAAATATTCTGCTTCTATTTTATCAATGCCCTTCATAATTTAAAGGTTTTCTACAAGACCCCCTTGTAATTGTTACGGATTTGTCACTTCCGTCGTTGTGGTTTTCATCCACTGTAAGCATTTTTGGTTCCATGTACTATTATTGTTATCGTTTAAGTGAAATGGAGATAACTGTTTTCAAAAGGTAAAAAATTAGTGTTTTAAAAGAAACCGGAAACCGGATCAGGAGAAACCGGAAGAAGAAGAGGAGGAAGAAAAAAAAAGGCGGAGCAAGTGAGGTCGGGAAGAAAAGCCGAGCTGCTTTGAGGTCTCGAGGAGACGCTGGCGAACGGGGGTCACGAGCGAACTTTGGGTTTCCTGGGAAAGGGATTCCTGTGACAGAGTGGTTATCGCTGTGACAGATAAACCTGCGTGTCGGGTTTTGCGGTTGATTCCGAAGAGAATCGTTGGAGAGCAGGTACGCCTCCAGTACGGGCCCGCCCGCCATTTCACCTTGCTCCAGCCATTTCACCGCACCCAGCCGTTAGCCTGGTTTGCGAGTGTAACGTGGATTTCGATTGGGAATTTGTGGTTCTCTGTTTGGGAGCCGCTGAACGTTCATACCCGAAGGTGTGATTTCCCAGTCGCCTTTTGGGTGCACCTTTGCGCCTCTTTGGCAGCGTTGCCTGTCAGCCGACTTGGATTCTGGTCTCGATTCGACATTTTTCTTGCGATCACCGGAGCGTGGATCAACTTTGGCTTGGTGCCGGGACAGTGACTTTGGGAATGTTCTTTTCGCTCACTTGGAGCACAGTGAGTTATTGAATAAGAAACTGATGGTACCATCATAGGAATTATATGGTATTTTTGTGGTGCAATTGAAACATTGTACTTGTGCCATTAAAGGGGTTCGGTGAAGAGCTTTGAGGTTGATTTCAGAGCTCGAAAGACGAAGCTATGAGGAACCGCTAAGTGAGACTGAACTTTTTACTTTACAAAGGATGTGATTACTGTTACGTGCTCCTCCCCAAACCCCGGTCACGGTGTACCTCCGAGCCCCGAAAAATACAATACTTGTTTTTGGTAACAATTGGTTGGTGTGGTTTCACCATTGGTCATTGACACACATTATAACACATCTTTCTGCCGTGACTCCTTTCGGGGCTCGGAGGTACACCGTGACCGGGGTTTGGGGAGGAGCACGTAACAGTAATCACATCCTTTGTAAAGTAAAAAGTTCAGTCTCACTTAGCGGTTCCTCATAGCTTCGTCTTTCGAGCTCTGAAATCAACCTCAAAGCTCTTCACCGAACCCCTTTAATGGCTCCTACGTCCTTCTTCAGATACCTGAACCAAAACTTGACCCAACAATAATGAGGCCTCACTAAATTTCAATAGAATGTTAACACCATCTCGTTTGATCTATGGAGTATGCCACAGATAATACAAACTAAAATCCTGTTGGCATTTCTAATTGCTGCCTGGCACTGCGATGACTGCTTGAAAGCCCTCTATCTACAACTGTCGCTCGATCTTTCTGTTGTCTAACATGCTCAAACAACTTTCCCTTGCATCATGTCATCCCTATATGTATTATTGCTGCCCATGCTCAACCAGCTTACATTCGCTCATGTCCATTAACAGATAACGGCGGATGTAAAAATATGTTTAAGCACTACATTTAGTGCTTATCTTGGATTTTAAGGTCAATAGACCCCATTATACGAGTACTTTGTCGATTTTGAAAATGGAATAAATCGATGGTGTTTGCTGATTTTGATATAGCTCATTTACCAGCAATTGGAGGGCTGGCAAGATGTACCTTGTGATACGCACACTCGCTTTTGAGCCATTTTGCTTGGGTTTGAATCTCAGCCCAGCTACAAACTGTCATCCTGGTGTCTGGCAGACAGGGCGACGTGTCAATGTATGTGCCGTCCCTCGGAGGGACATCAAACTAGGTGTCCATCTGCCAGCATTAGTTGGTGGATGTTAAAGATTCCATAGTGTCCTTTGTGATGAGTAGGCGAGCTATCGCCGGCACCCTGAGCAAATTACAAATTCCTGCGGTAGCCTACAGGGGGCACTGCATCAGTGGCATAGCTGTGCAGCCATACGAAAGAAGAAGAACAAGAAGAACAAGAAGAAGAAGAAGAAACGGCAAAGAGTAATTGCCACAATGTCAAACAACTAGGGCCATTGTTAGGATGTAGCAGTACTTGATTACACAACCAAATGTGTTTCTTTATTATCATCTCCATTGTTTCATTTCCTAAATGTTGGCATCTCTACTTTTCTTATACCCCCTATATCAGATAGTTTTGAATTGCTGTGCATATTTTAGATTAGCAAGTATGATCTGCTCTTCACATTAAGACCTGCTATATACTGGAACCGTGTCTGCTAAATTATCAACCGTGTCTGAGGGTGAACCGTGTCTGCTAAATGTAATTCTGTCGTCTACGAAAATGGTTTTGGAAAAATTGAAGAGCAATGTCTATCTCATCATCTTCAACAGGGTCGTTGCCTTTTTCCAATCAGATTTTGTGAATTATTTTACACTGGAAGCATGTTAGTGGCCATCACAAATTGATCTGACGGACTGTAGAATCAACTATAATGTGTGGACTTTCATCACATTTAGGTCAGGCCGTGTGTGACAGGTAAATTACCAACTGAATTTTTTGGACTGACAATCTAAAAAGGACATGGTACTTCGAAGACGAGCCTAAATTCCAGAAACTTACTATTCACTTCCTTAGTAGTGCTGGCTTCAGCTGGATTTGAACCCTCATACCCCCGACCTCGAGGATCCCAGTCCAATCATGTCACGATTTTGTGAATCCATTCCCCAAAATGGGCACATTGAAGGAGCTGTGCTCCCACGTAGTCGGAAGAATGGACGCGACAAAAAGCTGGAATTCGTCCGAGTTTCTTTATTGTCACAAAACAACTCGGGTACTCTGAAAAGCCCGTTTATCGGGCAGCAATATATATACACACATTATCCCGGAGCGTTTGCCCGGGAAAGGCGAGAGGGGGCGTGGCCGGGCGTCCTGGCCGCGGCCTGGCAAGTTGAGCGCGGGCCTGCCCGGGCGTCCTGGACGAGCCCGGCATGGTGATCGCTCCGCGTCCTTGGTAGGTGCAAGGCGATTGTGTAAACCCAGCGGTAGCCGCTACACACGTCCCCCCAGAATCGACTTGCACCGGCAGGGTCAATTTGAGGGGGGTCCTGATGACCCGGCCGAAGCGACCCCTGGCGGGTCGTGGGGGGGGGGGGGGGGTCCGGTGTGGTGGTGGGCGGTCGAGTGGGGGGCACCGTGGACGGGGGGCAGCCTCGCCGCGGCGGAAGGGCCAACCGTGGCGGTTGGTCGATGTCCACGTGTGCCGGCTTGAGGCGGTCCACCGCAATCCGGTCCGACCTGCCGCCGATGTCGATGACGAACGACTTTTCGTCCCGTCGCAGGACCCGGAAGGGCCCGTCGTACGGCGGCCGGAGTGGCCCCCGATGTGCGTCATGACGCACAAAAACGTACTCCGCTGTGCGAAGCGCTGGGGGGACGTAGGACTGGGGGTCACCGTGGTGGGATGTTGGCATGGGGGCAAACCGTCGGGCGGCCTCCTGGAGGTCCGAGCGCTGGTGAGCTGCGGACCAGGGACTGGTAGCGTCGGGCACGAATTCGCCCGGGAAGCGTAGCACCTGGCCGTAGACAAGCTCGGCAGTGGATGCCCGGAGGTCCTCCTTGGGGGCCGTGCGGAGGCCCAAAAGGACCCACGGCAGCCGGTCGGCCCAACCGCCGTCTTGAAGGCCGGCCATGAGCGTGGCCTTCATGGAGCGGTGGAATCGCTCGCACAACCCGTTGGCTTGGGGGTGGTAGGCCGTAGTACGGTGGAGCTTGACCCCCAGGTTGCGGGCGACCGCGCCCCACAGCTCGGAGGTGAACTGCGGTCCGCGGTCCGACGAGATGTCCGCCGGTGCGCCGAAGCGGGCGACCCAGGTTGCGATGAAAGCCTGCGCCACGTCGGCGGTGGTGGTGGAGACGAGGGGAACGGCCTCCGGCCACCTGGTGGTCCTGTCCACCATGGTGAGCAGGTGTGTGAACCCCCGTGATGGGGGCAGGGGGCCCACCATATCCACGTTGACGTGGTCGAAACGTCGTTCGGGCACGGTGAAAGGTGCCAGCGGGGCCTGGGTGTGTCGGTGGACCTTGGCCTGCTGGCAGGCTGTGCAGGTGCTGGTCCAATCGCGGACGTCCCGTCGAAGGCCGTGCCAGACGAATCGCGCCGACACCAGCTTCTGGGAAGCTTTCCGGCCCGGGTGGGAAAGGCCGTGGAGGGAGGCGAAGATGCGGCGTTGCCAGGTAATGGGCACGATGGGGCGAGGCTGGCCTTGGGAGACGTCGCAGAGCAGGACAGTGTCCGCGAAGGGGGTGTCGGCCAGGTGGAGGCCCGTGTCCGCCGCCCGGAGGGCTTGCACCGTGGTGTCGGTGGTTTGGTCCGCCGCCATAAGCGCGAAGTCCACGCCGAGGTGGACCGCGTTCGCGCTGGCCCGAGAAAGACAGTCGGCCACGGCGTTGTTTTTGCCGGCGACGTGCCGGATGGCCGTGGTAAACTCCGACACGGCGGAGAGGTGGCGCTGTTGGCGGGCCGACCACGGCTCCGTGACCTTGGCCATTGCGTAAACCAACGGCTTGTGGTCGACGAACGCCGTGAAGGGTCGGCCCTCCAGGAGGTGGCGGAAATGGCAAACGGCCAGGTGTAGACCAAGGAGCTCACGGTCAAACGTGCTGTATTTGAGCTCGTTCGGCCGGAGCTGCCGGCTGAAAAAAGCGAGTGGCTGCCAAACCCCGTTCACCCATTGCTCATGTACGGCGCCCACCGCGTAGTCGGAGGCATCCGTGGTGAGGGCGATGGGAGCGTTGAGAACCGGGTGAGCGAGCAGTGTTGCGTCAGCGAGGGCCCGCTTTGAGCTTTGGAAGGCCGCGTCCATTGCTGCGGACCAGACGATGTCGTGCTTGGCCGGCTTGCCCCGGAGGGCTTCGTAGAGGGGCCGCATGAGTTGAGCAGCGCGGGGCACGAAGCGGTGATAGAAATTCACCATTCCCAGGAATTCCTGCAGGGCCTTTATGGAGCGGGGACGCGGAAACGTGGTGATGGCCTCGACCTTGGTTGGCAGCGGCACGGCCCCGTTCTTGGTGATGTGGTGGCCCAAAAAATCAACGGCCGTCGTGCCGAAGTGGCATTTGGCCGGGTTGATGATGAGGCCGTGCTCGCTGAGGCGCCCGAACAGTGTTCGGAGGTGGAGGAGGTGCTCGGCCCGGGACGTGCTGGCGACGAGGATGTCGTCCAGGTAAACGAAGAGGAACGGCAGGTCACGCAGCACGCCGTCCATCAAGCACTGGAACGCCTGAGCCGCGTTCTTGAGGCCAAACAGCATCCGTAGGAATTCGAATAAGCCAAACGGCGTGATGTCGGCCATTTTAGGGACGTCGGCCGCGCTGACAGGTACCTGGTGATATCCCCGTATGAGATCGATTTTTGAAAAAATGACCCGTCCTGCCAGACGGGCGGAGAAGTCTTGGATGTGCGGGATCGGATACCTGTCAGGGGTGGTAGCGTCGTTAAGGCGGCGGTAGTCGCCACATGGGTGCCAGCTGCCCCCTGGTTTTGGGACGATGTGTAGTGGCGAAGCCCACGCGCTATCGGAGCGCCGCACGATGCCGAGGTGTTCCAAAGCGTCGAACTCGGCTTTGGCCACGGCGAGCTTGGCTGGGTCGAGGCGGCGGGCTCTGGCATAGACCGGCGGGCCCATGGTTGGTATGTGGTGCTCGATCCCATTTCGTACTGCAACGGCCGAGAACGTCGGCCGCGTGAGGGCCGGGAACTCCGTGAGCAGGCGAGCAAACTCGTTCGCCGCCGGGAGGGCGCATGCCAGCTCGGTCGGAGCGGAGCTGCTCAATGTGCATACCATGGAGCTGAAGGTCTCGGCGTTGATCAGGCGACGCCATTGGACGTCCACCAGCAGTCCGTGTGCGCAGAGGAAGTCGGCGCCTAGCAGAGCCATGGGCATGCTGGCGGTTACAAAAGTCCAAGTAAAGCGTTGGCCGCCGAAGCAGAGGGTGACGTTGCGTGGGCCGAAGGTGCGGATGGCCGATCCGTTGGCCGCAACCAAGGAGGGGCCGCGGACTGCCTGTCCTGATCGGAGGTGGGTATGACGCTCAGTTGGGCGCCGGTGTCGCACAGGAAGCGACGTCCGGACGCTTTGTCCGTGATGAAAAGTAAGTTGCCCGTGTGGCCGGCGCTCATGGCTGGTAATGAACGCCGGCCCGGCCGTTTCCCGGCCTGCCGAAGGTGCACGGGGGTAGGCATGTCCGGGCCTTCTGTCCGAACCTGGCATGATAGTAACACCACGCTTGGTCAGGTGGAGGCCCCGGTCGTCGTGCTGGAGGTGGTCGGCTCGGCGTTGCGGCCGCCAATTGCGTCGGCAGTTCGGTCGTCGACTGTGCCGGGTGCTCGGGCGCCATGGGCGTTGCGTCGGATGGCGGTGGGCCCCAGGTCGCTGCTGCAATGCGTTGGCCTGCCGCGGAGATCTTGTCGGCTTCCCTGGCGAGGGCGCGGGGATCCGTGATCGTCGTGCTCGCCAGGGCGAGGCGTACCGGGCTAGGCACTATAGGCAGCTGACGGAGGAACAGCTCCCGGAACAGGAATGCCGGAGAGTGCTCGCCGAGCAGCGAAAGCATGTAGTCCATTCGCTCGGACGGGCGCGTGTCGCCGAGCTCGGGCAGGTCGAGCAGGCGCCGTGCGCGTTCCGCCGATGGGAGGGCGAAAGCGTCGAGGAGGAGCTTTTTAATCGCGCCGTATTTGTCAGCGGCTGGCGGGCTCTCGAGGAGGCTCAGTTCGCGGGCCGCGGTGGCTGAACCGAGCGCTGCTACCACATGGTGGAAGCGGGTGTCGTCGGCCGTGATGCCTCGCAGGGCGAACAGGGAGTCCGCCTGGGCGAACCAAACCGCCGCGTGAGCCTCCCAGAAGGTAGGCAGTTTAAGGGCAACTGCCGTGTCCATGTCGGTAGGTCACCAATGAAGGAGCTGTGCTCCCACGTAGTCGGAAGAATGGACGCGACAAAAAGCTGGAATTCGTCCGAGTTTCTTTATTGTCACAAAACAACTCGGATACTCTGAAAAGCCCGTTTGTCGGGCAGCAATATATATACACACATTATCCCGGAGCGTTTGCCCTGGAAAGGCGAGAGGGGGCGTGGCCGGGCATCCTGGCCGCGGCCTGGCAAGTCGAGGGCAGGCATGGCCGGGCGTGCCCGGGCGTCCCGGCCGAGGCCTGGCAAGTTGAGCGCGGGCCTGCCCGGGCGTCCTGGACGAGCCCGGCATGGTGATCGCTCCGCGTCCTTGGTAGGTGCAAGGCGATTGTGTAAACCCAGCGGTAGCCGCTACAACATTGCGTTTGTTTGCTACTTCTGCAAAGTCTGCAGCCATGACACCATGCACTACATTCATTTTTTACCGATTTCAAACACCAAACATCATTGTTTATTATTCCACAAAAATAGGTCAAATTGTAAGGGCTTTGATCTCCTTTATCTACTCACTAGCGAGGTACCCGTGATAAGCACGGGTGGGAAGCCAAAGCAAACAACCAATGTGTAAACAGTGATGGCTAAACATGGAAGCAATAAATTCCACATTCCTGTGCCACCTTTAGTCCAACGTCAGACATGGACAACAAGTTCGTGAAGGACTTGAGAAAAAAGGTACCCATCTGAATGGTTCTATCCCCGGTCAATAGCGAATCTGCATATGGCGAATATGCGAATGTCACGGTTAGAAAGTAGAAACCCTCACTTTATTTCCTCATTGATATTTCATCTCAATATATCTATTTTCATTCCAAACGGCATCATTCCAATCATACATTAATACTATAACAAAATACTGTGTTAAATCACGATTTTATTGAGATGTAATCAAACCGGCCCATTGTCGTCGTCTGTTCACTTCCTGATTCGGGAGCAGGTCCGTATTGAGCCAATTTCAAAATCATAATTTTATTCAGGAATTTATGAAACCTCCTACCTACCTTACAACATCCGCTGGGACCCAAAAACGTTTCACACAAGGTTTGGCATGGCTAGCCGCAAAACCGAGGGAGGATTTTCGGTACAGGCGGGCGGACACTCCTGTTTTATAATATAGATATTATTTCTTCTTCAACGGCCTCAATTATTCCCACCTTATTGTGGAGTCGACCGGGGAAAGTTTTTCACCCAAGTCGCCAGGCCTGACGTTCGATTTAAGCTGACAGGAATTGGGAATTTGTTTGGGATGCTGGCAATAACTTACCTACTCTTCATGAAAATACTAACATAACATCCTTGACGCACATTTTGATGCAACGCCCTGCCTCTGAAATAACCAATATGACAGTATAGTTTCCAGTCGGGTCAAGATTCAAACCCACATTCAAGCTCAAAGGTAAGTGTGTTAGTTCTGTGTCATCCTGTCGTACTGCAATCTCATTTTGCACCTCTTCAATCACAATACCTCTCTTCTCCATAAGTATTTCCCTCTCGCCTCTCTGAATTTAGAAATATGGCAATATTGACGAATCTCTTTTTAAATAAATAGCCCTGAGTGGAGTGACGGTCATCTCTTGAGGTTAGAGTTCAGACTGCTGATTTGGAGGAACCCCCATTTGATTCCCCTGATCCTCTGGGAGGCTCCCTGATCCGAAAATCGAAAAATTGAAGCCTGAACGATTGTGTGGGTGGTCAAGTAGAAGAGCTGTATTGGTTTTCAGAGCGATCGGTTGGTAAATAATGGACGAATAGGAATCTGAAGTTTCAGGGGGCACCCCCCACTCCGGGAGCCCCCATGATCCGAAATTGGAAATGCGGATTGTGCGTCCTATTGTCCTGTATTCATGTGTCAAGTTTCAGAACAACCAGCCAGAAGATGAGGGAGGAGTAGAAAAAAATAGGAAAAAGTTAACGGGTGGACAGACAGACAGACAGATGGACAGACAGACGAACACGCATCCGGAGATCTTCGAAAATCGAGATGAAATGACAATATTGACGGGTAAAACCCAAGAAGATCTAGATCTGGGACACTGCAGCAGAAGTCACTTCCAACAATGTTGATAGTTTTTTTATTGAAAAAAACAAAGTAGCCAATAAGTAAAAAGATTTGTTCTTTGTATCTTTCATTTGCAATGCCTTTGTAATATTTTCTTTAATTTTGCTATTTTCTCATTTCTTTTTTAATTTTCCCTGAATATTTGCTTTTTCCCCTGCTTTTGTTTTCTTTATATTGTTACATTTGTGCGGGTAGGTGACGAATTGCCATAATGAAGATAGGAATGTATTGGTTTTAAAATGTACCATGGACACGAAGCAGAAGAACCTCAATGTAATAAGTAGGGAACCTGTCAACTTAAGAGTTGTCTGTATGTCACCATAAGGGGCATGGTTTTTGTGTTAACTTGACAGGGCTTAAGATTAATTCCCCAGTGTGTAATTGGCCCTTGTGATTTTTCCCGTGTTTTGTTTTTACATTCATTCAGCTGGCCATGCAATGGGCTCCATTCGCCCACGACGCCGCTAGGGCCAACAAAAACCCAGCACATTTGCCGATACAGACTAAACTCCATCCCCGACGACTCGTAATGAATAGATCACGCCCCGAGCTTCGTGATTGGTTAGGAGCCATGCAGCAATGAACAGAGCTCAGCGATTGGTCAGGGGTGACGTGAGAGGTCGAACGTTCGAGAGAAAGAAGAAGAAGGTGTCTCTCCCTTGCTCGCTTTCTCTTGCCTTGGTAGTGCTAAGGGACGGTTGCGTTTTGGTGCTGTGTGCACTTGTGGAGCGAGTTTCGGAGCCTTGTTGGAACGTTGAGAAATCGTGGAAGAAGGTGTTGCTGACCTGGGTGTTTCTCAAGGGAACTGTAGCCGCGCTGTGCTGGCTGGCTGGAGGTTGAGAGAGGAGGACGTTTCGCCGCTGCTTCGTGGCTTGTTGTGCTAGCGTGGCGACTCGGCGTCATCTTTGTGCCGACGCGCGGTTGTTTTGCCGACCGACCGGAGCCATTCAACCACCCCCAAGCACCTTCATTGAACTCAAATCTGAGTGCCGGCTGACATAACACAATTATTCTCTTTATCTTTCCCTGTGTCTGTATTTGAGTCCGTATGGAGGGTCCCCCACCTTAGCCTTATAGTTACCTCAACTTTCATTTTTATTGCTTCAGGATCATTTTCATTAAACCCATTATTTGTTGGATTTTCTTCGTCATGTCGTTTCTGTGTTCGTGGTGAGCGACCCAGGTAAGGACCTCGTGACCTTCGGTCCCGCACACTCCATAAAAGGCACTGCCATTAATTCGGTTGGACACCTCGGGAGTAACAACGATCGCTACCCGTCATCTTGGGGCATTAACCCCGGGTGACACGACAATATTTTTATGAATTGGCATGGGCTGTACAAGGTTAGGAAATACTAGATTTACCTCTTCCTTCCAGACCGTGGAAAGTGCATTGTGTTTCTGTGCTTGGCATACATGAAAGGTTCTTGACTTTAAAGACATCAATACACTAAACAAAGAGGAGACAATGGGGGAAATGACATATATTGCCAATCTCGATTCGGATACATATGCTACCTGGCTATAACCCCGTTCCTCACTAAATGTGTTTATATAAAACAGTCTGAAACTCCTCCAATCCTTCCCCTTTAGTCATGTGATATGTCATCATTGTAACTTAATTTCAGTCATGACGTAGGCTTCACTGAAATCATTTTCTGGATTCGAATAATCATCATGCCTGCCAAGTGCAGGTTGACTCGAGAGTTTGGACAGGAATTTGTAATTTGTTCAGGGTGCCGGCAATACCGTCTACTTTTCACGAAAGACACCATGGGATCTTTAACTTCCACCAACTATACGTATAGTTCATAGAACACCTTACCCTGCACTGTCTTGAGAAACAAGGACATTGGCGGGGTCTACGAGCCGAAAATTTGATTGGACATTGTAACGTAAAATGTCATTGTAACGATTGTAAAGTTTTGAAAACTTAGTGCTCAACAGAAGGCTTTTTATAGTGCTAAAAAGGCGATTTGTGTTCTACAGTTTTCAAAATAATACAGTATTTAATTCAATTGCAATAAAATAATGATTTTGAAGGTTGTAGAAACATTTTTTTATAGGTTTACCAAAGTTGATGCAGTGTCTTATACACCACCTTATTTAACACATTACATTAGTTAATCATGCCTGTTTGTGTCCTTTATGACTTCCTTAAAAACAGTACATTTCCTGTTTGGAATGATTTTCAATTTTGTTTGACTGCCAGACAGGCAGACAAAGTAAAACTTAGAAGGACACTCGGTAGAGAGCATACCTCTGCCAGACTGAACAGTTTACGTTTTGTATCCCACTGAATGGCCGGATCTGGATTCGGACTTGAAGCAAAATCTAATTGGCTTATTCTTGTCACATAACAAACTCATCCGACAAGTTTTGTCATAACTCATCTACAACTTCTTAAAGTATCATGCTATACAGTATATCTTTTTTGGTCGCATCTTTCAATCGTGAAGAATCACTTGAAAAATTAAAAAATTCTTTATCCATATCTGGATTCGGATCGCCACCAAAATCGAATCAATTTGGCCTTGTCATACACGCATCCTGTCCACCAGGTTTCGGCCGAATCCAACAATAACTCTTTGATATATCGTGCTATATGTATATCGTTTTTAGCTCTATCACCCAATGGTGAAGGGTCACTTAAAATTATCGGGTCTGTATCCTGATCTGGATCGCCATTGAAATCGAGTTACATCTTCCTTGTCACACACTGCCCACCAAGTTTCGTCCAAATCCATCCACAACTTTTTGAGATATCCTGCTCACAAACACAAAAGTTAATTTTCCGATTTGTGTTCAAAATAGAAATTAAGTTGTTTCTCAATCATAAAGTGACGTTTGTAGACAGACGGATGGACAGACAGATAGCAGTGAACCAATTCCTTAACCCTGCTTTTTGCTTCACCTGCGTGCAAGGGGTTATGACCAGTGCTGGCAGATGGGTCCTCCTGCTTAATATCCAATTGATTGATGGCACACACTCTATGCGAAACAACAGGGTGATAATTTATAGCTGGATTCAGACGCTCAAATCCCATAAGTCCTTTCTTAGAGTATGGGAGCATTCAGGATGACAAGTCGTAAATGTTTCACCGGCTGAAGTCAATCCTGAGCAGGCTACCACTCCATCACTAGATGCTGAAATATTCTCCTGATGAGCAGCACAGGAACCAAGGACAAACCAATGACGACAATGCAACAATGACGACAATGCAACAATGTCGACAACTCAACAATGATGACAATGCAACAATGACGAAAATGCAACAATGATGATAATGCAACAATGCAACAAGCCTTTGCATATTCAACCACCAAATATTACCATTATTTATTTAATGGATACAAATCCTTCCCACCTTCTTGTGCGGTCGGGCTAGAAAATGTTCCCCCCACCCCCCTCCAAGTCTTTCACGAACTGGCTGGCTAGGCCTGACATTTGATTGAAGGTGTTTTGGGAAGGGGATCTTTAACGGAGTTATTTTTTTTGTATACAAGATCGAGGCTCGTGTAAGAGCTAACATTGATCACAAAAAGACAAATTGACACAAAAATCATATGACAAAGGGAGCGAGAGACAAGATGGGGAGAGAGAGGGAAGCACAAAAGTACAACATTTGAGGGCAGGGACATCGGGAGATCTGTGGGAGGGAGAGGGCTAGGGGGGGGGGGGGGGGTTGGAGAGGTAGAAAACACATGGCCACTGCCAGGACTTCCAGGAAAGAAGTCGGTATTTCAAAAAAGTGGATTTGATTCAAGATGTCGGTGATAACTCCCCTACTATTTGTGAAAGACACCAGGGAATCTTTAATATTCGCCAACGACCAGTGCTGGCAGACGGGACCAGTCTTTCAGTCAGAGAGTGGTTAATGCATGGAATGGTCTCCTCAGAGGGATAGATGGCAATGGTGGGGGTGGATAGGTTTAAATGCGAATTAGATATGTACGTGAATGTATTGGAGATAGAGGGGTATGGGATATTGGCAGGAACTGTCAGTAGGTTGTGTGTGGATGGTTGGTGAATCCTGCAGGTTGGTGCAGCGCAGGCATGATTGGCCAATTGGCCTCTTCCTGCGCCAATACACAGTGTATCCCTGTGTATCCACATATAGGTTTAGGTGGGGACTCAGGAGGTCCTTCAAAGGTCCTTCATAGACCAAATCACTGATACACCTGTTGTCTGTCACACTAAAATCTTGGGAAATACTTGAATGAGGTCTTCGAATGTGCTCTTAAAATACAAACAAGTACAAAAAGTTTTAATTAAAACAAAAGCCGCGTCGATGTTACACAATGCCTAGATGCAGCTGTGCCTGTAACGTCGATGTTATAGGCACAGGACATTCCTATTGATTCGATTACTTGATGTTATTTTTGTGCAAAGTGAAAATATATCTCGGCAATTTCCCGTGTGTGGCGACGAATTTTTAATATATCTCGGCATTTTCCCGTCTGTTATTTCAGGCGGTGTATGACTGACAATGCCACGATTTAAAAAATATATATCTCGGCAATTTCCTGTGTGTGGCGACACGTGAACGAAGCTATGCTCCTCTCTCCACATTATTGTGACGACGTATAAATTAAATATTTCATCGTGACGATTGTCATCAAATGGACGAATTTTTAATATATCTCGGCATTTTCCCATCTGTTATTTCAGGCGGTGTATGACTGACCATGCCGCGATTTTAAAAAAATATATCTCGGCAATTTCCCGTATGTGGCGACACGTGAACGAAGCTATGCATAGATATATATATATATAGATTGGCAGTTGCCGGCCAATCGCAAGCGGCCGAGCGAGATTTGCGTCCGCCATCTTGCCACAGGATAACTGGGCGTTGTCATCAATCTGCGCTGCTGGTAGCCAGTGGTAGGTGCCACGTCTTAATGAAGTCTGACGTCGGCCAGGCTTCAAATATCACAATGTGCTTTAGGCCTTTGCTGTAATTATATTTTGAAAGGAGTGGGAAGTCAGAAGATGTTTGGAGACTCTTGTAACGGGCTCGAGAGAGGAAAAGGAAGACGTGACTGGCACTGACAGCTCTTGTTTCAGGATTCGCGATGGTACTCTATATCAGCCTGTGGATATTAGTGGGGGGGCCAATGTAGCAGATTGAAATGCCCGGTGAAATTGCTTGTTAATTTTTGGACACTGGTTGGGCTGTCTTTAGGGATGATATAAGTTCTAGAAAAAATATGTCTCCAATTGTTTCAAGTTCTTTATGGCGGCCATTTTGGATTTTCAAAATGGCGGATGTCGAAAACGTAAAATTCCATTATCTTGGCTTCTAAATGACCTAGAGTTTCGATTCTGGTGTCCAGTTGTACATTTTTGGGGATAGAGAATTGAATGAAACCTTCTTTAATAACCTACAAGGGATAAAAATAGGTTTTTATGGCACAGCCGAACCAGTGTCCAAAATCTAACTTAATGCACATCTATCTTAATTGTTATTTGTTATTTGTATGTTCCAGATTCGTGACCCTGAGCTATGATGGAGCCAAAAAGCAAGAAAACCAAGAAAGAAACTGATTTCACACTTTGCATTCAGTGCCAGGATCCCCAAGGTGCACTAGTGACTGAGCCAGCACTGGGCTCATATGCAAAGTTTCTCCAGTTCATCCAGGAGAGGGCACGATATGGTGATGCCGACTTCAAACAGATCAGCGAACGATTAAGCTGTTTCACTGCCACTGACTTGAGGAACAATAAAGCAAAGTGGCACCGGGCATGTTATGGATCTACATGCAACACTGCTCACCTGGAGCATGCTAGAGTTCGCCACCAGAAAGCCTGCGAACATGGCGACACCCAGCATCTTCATAAGAGGTGTGGACGTCCTTCTTCTGCACCTGCCGCTGCAAGTACCTCAGGTTCTACGCAAGACGAGACTCTTCGCTTCACACGTTCATCATCAACTCCATTCAACAGAGACCTTTGTTTCTTCTGTCAAGAGGTCACTAAGGAAAGTGTACATGTTGTATGCACGTTCAACGCAGGTAAACAGCTGAAGAAAGCTGTTGAAGAAGGCAGCAACCACAAGTGGAAAGTTCAGCTGAGTGCTGCCATCAGTGCACATGATGCTCATGCGATCGACGTCAAGTATCATCTCCCATGCTGGGTGCAGAATGTCCAACGTGCTCCCAAGAGTGGGACATCAAGTGATGACAAAGAACACATACTGCAAGAAACTAATGTTATCAAAATAGCCGCAGACATTGAGTTTGTCAGCCTTGTTCGCTCTCTACTCCAAGCTGGTGAAATTCTCAACATGTCTGACCTGAAGTCGGTTTACTCCAGGATTCTTGACAATAATGGTGTGCACAATGTCCCATCACCTACTACCCAAGGCATGAAGGAGAAAATCAACTCTCACATTGATGACGTTCACTTCATGAAACCAAAACGTCGAAACGAGTCAGACTGTGTATTCTCCACTGCCGTGCGTGATGCAGCTGTCGAAGATGCAATGACGAAGACAAATGAAAAAAACATCGAACAACTGTTTGAGAGTGCCTCTGTTCTCCGCAGTGCCATTGCTTGTCAGAACAAGCACCCATGGCAATTTGAAGGAGAAATGAACACTGATGATGCTGAAAAGCATGTACCCAAAGTACTCTATGCTTTCCTCCGCTGGCTACTGGAAGGACCAGCCACGAGCATTGAGCCAGAGACTATGCGCTCAGCCACTATTCATCGAGATGTTATAACCATCAGTCAGAACATCATGTACGGCTACAAGTCAAAACGCCAAGTCACGTACAAGCCCAAAGAGCCAGATGCACCATTCCGCCATCGCTTAGAATGGCCACAGCAGCTTGCCGTTGCCATTGTAGTCCATCAGTCCACCAGAAACAAGAAGCTTCTGGATTTCCTGCATGGGTTCGGTCTGTCTGTTGATTATAGTCGGATCTTGCGGTTGGAGACACAGCTGGCCAACTCAGTCATAGAGTCTACGACAGAACAGGGTGTATACTTTCCAAGAACCATGCGCATAGGGACGTTTGTCTTCTTTGCAGTGGACAACAGTGACTTCAATGAAGACACACCTGATGGGAAGCGGACACTCCATGCTACAGCCTGGGCACTCTACCAACGACGGGAACATGCACCCTCCACAGATGAACATAGAACACTGACACTACATGACCGAAAGGCCAGACACCGCTCACTCAAGGTTCTGACTGCTCCAGACTTTGTTCCTTGCCAAGCACCAAACAAACAATCTGCCACAGGTACCACGTATAGCTTCAAGACACGGTCAAACCCAGATGTCACCAAGCCGTACTCTGCGACGGACACAGTGTGGCTACTTTCACGCACAATCATGCGAACAGCTGAAGCTGAGGACGTACAAGACGACATCATCCCACCAGATGACCAGCTGCAAGCTGCAGAACCCCAGCATGCTGACCCTGTTGGGTCACTCGTCCACGATCCAAAACAACCACCTGGCAGTAGGATCAAGCATCACGATATCCCAACTTGGACAGCCTACAACTCACTGCTCTCCTCTTCGAAGCCTCTGACAGAGGTCAACGCCCTGCCATTGGTAGCAGCACCAGCCCATGAATGGCAAACACTGATAACAGTCTTGAAACAGACACAGCAAATCAACTGCATGGTCATGGGTCCCGATAGGAAGACAGTGATCACCTTAGACATGGCCCTGTATGAGCGAGCCAAACAGCTGGAGATGACCAGAGATGACTGCAAAGGCAAGTGGGTACTGCGACTAGGGGAGATGCACACTGTGATGGCTGCACTGAGGGCTGCTGGGAATGCCATAGAGGACAGTGGTCTTGACGAGGCTTGGTCTGAGGCTGATATCTATGGCCCAACAACGACCAGACAAATACTGGAAGCCAAGCACATGAAGAGGGCTTTGGAGGCCCACATCACCACTGTCCAAGCCCTCTTCGACCTCTATGTGGACGAATTCTTCCAAGAGCATCCCCATCTGAGGGGCCCATGTACCCAGTCAGCACAACAGGTTGCCCAGAGCTGTCATCTACACAACCGAGAGGAGATGACAAGCGCGCAGAACAACATGCTAGCTGTCCTCGAGTCAAACGAAGTCCTGGAGGCCATGGCAAAGTTTGATGAGAGGAAAGAAGCCAAGAGTCCACTGTTCAAGTTTGTGCGACGCAACATGCGGATGATAATGCTGATATACACATTCATCCGTGCCACCCGTGATGGACAATTTGAGCTTCACCTGTCTTCACTGGATGAGATGTGCATATACTTCTTTGCACATGACAAACAGAAATATGCCAGGCTGACTCCCCGGTACCTTGCAGAGATGAAGGCCCTGAAGATGACAGATCCAGGGATCTACCAAGAGTTCATGGATGGGAACTTCAGTGTCCATAAGAATGAAATCCCCTTCTGTGCTGTAGGTGTGGACCATGCACTGGAGCACATCAACAGGATCATGAAGGTGACAGGGGGTATTGTGGGCATTACCCAGAATGCCAGTGCCCGCGAAAGGTTCTTTCTGACAGCACCAGAGCTGAGTAGGCTTGCTGAAGAAGCCCGTCAGATGGCTGGCTCACAATCAGCTACACGCAAGGAGCACCACGACCTATCAACCACAGTCTGGGCTCGGCAGGAAGACAACATTCGTCGACTGAAGAATGTGATCAGAGAGTCCATGAATCCCATGACGCATGAGGGTGAAGACCTGACGACTATCATCACCAAGGTGGTGATGCCAGCTGAAGTACAGAAGGATGTCTGCAACCAAGATGAGATTGGTCAGAAAGCGTATAACACGTTTGTTGCAGAGCGCATCAACACAAATGAAATCAACCTTTGGGCCAGAATGGGAAAGGTCAAACTGAAGATGTGGAAGAGTGCCAGGAAAGCTGTGAAGCACAAACTGGCAGACAAGGTTGTAGAGCTGAAAGACGACAGGTCACTGTTTGCGCGCATGCTGATCGTGGCCCGCTCACGACCAGAGATCAACTTGAAGGATGCCATAGGTCAATATGAATTCACCGCGCTTCCACGAACCCTCTTTGCAATGGCTGGGACACTACTACCATGCACAGACAAAAGCAAGCTCATGGGCATCCTAGAAGATCTACCCAAGAAGTCAACTGGCACTGGTCAGCAGCCAGACGACGACAATCCTGAACATACTCCACCCCCTCCCAAGAAGGTGACTGTCATAGACGGCATGGCATTAGTGCAAGCAATGGGTAAGCCACAATGGGTCAAAACATGTGCCCAGTGGGCTGGCCATTTCAATGCAACACTGGACTGCAAGACCAACGGGTATGATGAAGTCCACCTCGTGTTTGACCGATATGATCTGCCAAATTCACTGAAAGAGGCCACACGGGAGAGGCGCCAAGGTGGCAAGCCGCCCACTGCTTACCACGTTCAAGACAGCACCCGGATTGGGAAACTGACAGCAAAACAGTTCCTGTCGCACACCAACACCAAAGATGAGCTAACTGTCTATCTGGCAAAGAAAGCTCTGTGTCACTTTGAGGGGACTACCAAGGTCTTCATCGTCACTTCAAGGCAGGATGTCTTCTCCAACTGCATGGATGTACAGCATCTCCGTAGCTCCCAGGAGGAGGCTGATACGAGGATCTTTCTTCACAGTCTAGATGCCGTCCGAAGAGGTGCAACACAGCTGTACATTCAGTCACCTGATACTGATGTATTCATCCTAGCACTCCACCGGTACCATGAACTATGCAAAGACACATACTTCATCACGGGTGTGGGGAACAAGAAGAGGCAAATCTCACTGGAACCAATAGTACATGAACTTGGTGTCAGGAAGGCTGCAGCCCTACCAGGATTCCATGCATTCACGGGAGCAGACCAGACTGGTCGGTTTGCCGGCAAGGGAAAGCTCACATGTTGGCAAGCCCTCAATAGGTGCTCTGTTGAGGTGGTATCTGCGTTTCATGACCTTGGGGCCTCTGAGGAGCTGAGAGCTGACACAGAAAGTGACATTGAGGCATTTGTATGCCAGCTGTATGAGCCTCGTACTACAGTTGTGGATGTGGGCAAGCTGAGGTGGAGACTGTTTACCAAGAAACAGCTAGAGGCACAGAAGCTGCCACCAACACGGGGAGCTTTACATGAAGCCATTGCTCATGCACATTTCCAGGCCATGGTGTGGCATCAGGCTGATGTACCGGACCCCCAGCTTCCACAACCAACAGAACATGGATGGAGAGCAGAAGGAGATCAGCTGGTGCCCATCACAACCAAGGACCCTCCAGCCCCAGCTGCCATCACACATCTAATCAAATGTAACTGCAAGAAGACCCAATGCATGTCTCACTGCTCATGCAGGTCTCAGCATCTCAACTGTTCTGAGATGTGTATGTGTGGGGCAGATGAAGAGGTGTGTGGTAACACGGGTCAGGAGCGCCCCATGGGAATCGATAACACTGATGATGAGGAGGATGGAGATCCTTCAATGTAACAATGAACACTGCCAACTAAAAATATTGCACAAAGACATTATAAGTGTACATTTGAACACTAAAGTCCAGCCTTTATGTGATTTAGAAGTGAAAATGATGGAAAAAAAAATATATATGTGTTGGCATAAGTGCGTGAAAATCCAAGATGGCTGCCATAAGAACCCTTTTGATCATATGTAGGTGTATAAATGTGTGTTTATTGGATTAAGTATCCGCAAATATGTACATTTGGACACCAAAATTAACACTCTAGGTCATTTAGAAGCCAAGATAATGACAATTTCGGTTTTCAACAAACGCCATTTTGATAATCCAAAATGGCCGCTATAAAGAACTTGAAAAAAATGGAGACATATTTTTTCTACAACTTCTATCATCCCTAAAGACAACCCAACCAGTGTCCACAAATTAACATTTGAATTCAACGGGAAAACATTGGCCCCCCCCACTATATGGCCTGTTGTTTGTTCAGCGATTTGTTGACCATTCAACAAGGATAAATGCAAAGTCATGCATATTGGTCCTGGCAACAAACATATCGACAACATGGAAGATAAAGAATTGAGCGAAACATCACCAGAAAATGAATCTTGGTGTACGGATTAATATAATGATCTCAAACCCAGACTGCAATGCTCCAAAGCCGCAGCTGAAGCCATTTTGGGACTAATAAACAGACCATTTAAATACATGGACAAGGATAAAATTCATCATATTGTACAATACAGTACCTTATACTGAGCGAGGGGTCTGGGACTATTTGCCCCAGTGTGAGAACAATATGTTCACATATTAATTATTGTAACAGTGTCAAGGCGTTCATTGTTTGACTTGCTATTTGCAGGAGTTGAAGGTTGTCACTCACAAGCACGATGTGGATCTGTCATCATTGAATTTAACTGCTTACTTTAACATTTGTACTTGTCCACTTTTGCGTTGAAAATAGCAATAAATATATAGGCTTACATTATATGCACCACACTTTCCTTGCGGTTTGAACTCTGCCTCACAGCAACAGCAGACCAGCACATCACACTAGTTAACGACGGTGCAATCTTCGCAACACCAACGAAAACTGCTCTCCCAAGCAAAGTTGAAGGGATATGAACAGAAAACTTACGCAGACACCCACACAAAATACCAGCAGCTGTGGCCAAATCTCTGCCAAGCATTTGTTGGTTTCCTGTGCAAATATTAACGGAGAAATATTTGTTTGAATTAAAGATGCCACTATCATTGCGCAATTTTAATAAAAAGAATCAAAGATTGTTACATGTAATATATTCATGGATATACACAGAGCTAAGAAATAAAACCACATCACACGTTAACAACATTTTAATAAAACACAAATACACGGGTTAGTGATATCACACATGTACATATGTACACTGAGTGTGTGTACAGTAACTGTACACTGGGTATGCCTGTCAATCACTGGCCTTTGAACAGCACCAGCTTGGTTGACTCGTCTTATTGACATCCCCATTCGCCTAACATTGTAGGTCTTTGCAATGTGGTGCTGCCTCAGGTCATAATAAGCATTGGTGAGAATACCTATCAGGTCGTACAGGTGATTATCTATGCCATATTGGGTTTCAATGATATGATTGCCATATCAAAGAGTTCTTCTGAAGCTGTCATTTCCTTCACACATAGTAGAACCTGCTGAAATGTACAGAGTTTGACTGTGTGCACATCCATAAGGCTCTGGATGGCCTTCTCAGCAGTGTGCAAGACCTTCACCACACCTGGTGATGGGATGATAAGACCACCATTGTTCTTCAGCCTGAGCAGGTGGTAGGACTGAGAATAATCCTGAGGCATCGAATCGGAGAACAAAGCAAGTCTGCAAGTGTTGCACTGCACAGCTTTGCACACACGCCTGTGTCCCAAATAGTCCCAAATGTGCCCCAGAATCTCCTATCTTTATTCAATGATTTATGAGAGCTGCATTTTGGAGGTACATGTACCTCATGGACAGAACATTTAAGAGAATTAACATTCTACTATGAACCAGTGTTAGTGTAGACAGGCAGACGATGCGTTAAATATCACCAAAGTTACAACATTATCAGAGTCTGGCAACTGAATGTGTTTTAATCCAATGTACGACACTAACCTGATACTTTGTTCGCCAGTTGTAGTCAATTTAATCAACAATAACTTGCAAATGACGATGACGCGAGTGCATTCCACAGATGGCAACTTGAAAGCTTTCCTGTGGCAAGATGGCGGCCGGAAATCTCGCCCTGTCGTGACCCACTGCCAATCTATATATATATATCTATGAAGCTATGCTCCTCTCTCCACATTATTGTGACGACGTATAAATTAAATATTTCATCGTGACGATTGTCATCAAATGGACGAATTTTTAATATATCTCGGCATTTTCCCGTCTGTTATTTCGGGCGGTGTATGACTGACCATGCCGCGATTTAAACAAAATATATATATCTCGGCATTTTCCCGTCTGTTATTTCGGGCGGTGTATGACTGACCATGCCATGATTAAAAAAAAAAATATCTCAATGGACTTGAAGTTACAGGCCTTTGAGAATTCATTTCGTTCTATAAAGGGCAACTTTCATCGGATTTTGTTAGCGACTGTGAAAAATGAAATGATATATCGAATTTGATTTGAAATAAAACTGTGTGAGAGAGGAAGACACCACGGGCCTACAAAACAGGCCTCAAAGCTATGCGAGTTAATAAAATGGTGGATATTTGTTTATATGAAGCCTCTCCCAAAATGGGTGGAGCTATGGTTCCCAGAATGGGTGGAGCTTTGAGGTTTTGTCTTCTCTGCAAGAACAAGAAGAAGAAGAACAAGAAGAACAACAACAACAACAGCAGAGGGCACTCTATGACCAGCGTCTGCGACGCGGCTAAAAACGTCTTTCTGAGATCTCATTCTGAGATGTAATTGAACCTCATCATCCTCATCACCATGCTCGGGATTTTTACCTACGCCACCTAAGATGGACGGAGGTTGTTTTTACCCCTGTCTGCTTGTATTTTCAATTTTCTTCATATGTCGGTCTTTCTCGTTTGTTTGTTTGTTTGTCTGTGAGTGCGATAACTCTGGAACGCTTTCAGATATCTTCGTCAGACTTTACCAGAGGATTACAAAGAACAAAAGTGAGGTTGTCAATGTTTTTTGACTATATAGGTCAAAGGTCAAAGTTCTCTCGCTTGTCCGGGTGATATCTCAGTCATCCTTTGAGCTGGGAAGCTGAAATGTGGGCACAATAGTGAGCACGTGCTTTGGCCAAAACAGTGTTTTTTATATTTTTCGATGCATCAATTAATTGCTGAATTACTTAATTGTTATCGATTTGTTAAGTACTTTTACATTTATGGGGTGGGTGAGTTAGAAATTACCTTATAAGAGATTGAACTGTATAGAATGTATTGTATGGTTCATGTGCGAGTATGAAGCAAATCTCGATGTAAGGATGTCGGGACCTGTTAGCTTAAGGATTGTGTTTGAATGTGCACGATATGAGGGTCATGTTGGTAATGAGACAAAGAGGGATTATAGTTGAGGAAACGTGTGTTAAACCTCATGTAAACATCCACTGGCGTTACCGGGTGACGTCTCTGTAGAACAGAGTTTGCACCAGCCCAGAAGAACGAAGCAGAACGCTATGGGATTCTGCCAGGTAAGGAGGTGGAGGAGGGAGGGAGGGCAGAGCTATTTTATCGTCCCCTGGAATGGGTTGTCAAGGGAGATAGGGAAGTGGCTGACAAAAAGGCTCAATAGGATTTGTGCTAGATCTGAGGAGAATTAGGAGTGTGCTAGGAGCTTTTGGTTGAGTGAAGAGAATTAGGAGTGTGCTGAGGATCTCTCGGTAGAGTGAGTAGAACTAACAGTGTGCTGAGGAGCTCTTGATTTTGGTGAGAACTGTGGTGTTCTGAGGAGATTGGTAACATGCATTTGTTGCATGCTAAACAACAACAACAACATGCATTTTAAGGCCATTTTCCCTGCTAGAGTGGGGGTTAGCTTTGCGGTCCCCATGACAATCTTCTCCATTTTGCCCTATTTTCTGCATCTCTCCTTGTTAACCCCCTTGCCCGCATTTCTTCTTCCACCATCTTTAGCCAAGTCTTTCTCGGTCATTCCCCCATCCTCTTCTTCCTTCTACATTCATTCCCATCACTCTTCTCAACCAGTCACTTTCATCCTTCCTCAACACATGACCAAACCATCTCAACCTGTTCCTCTTCACAGCATCAATCGCAGGCTCTATTCCCATCATCTTTCGCAATTCATCATTTGTCTTCCTCTCTCTCAACGATACTCCGCACATCCATCGAACCATTCGCATTTCCACCCCTTCAACGTTCGTTGCTGCTCTACGTTCATTACCCATGTCTCGCTCCCATAAATCATAACACTTCTAACACTTCTCACACATGCACATTCACATCACACATTCTTCTCACACATTGCTAAGACTTGCTCTAATGAGGAGAGCTTTAAAGAGGTCATCCTGCCTGCCTGCTTTGGCCCTGGTGCTGTTTTTATCCTCCCCCATTGCCTATTGATGGTCCTGTTCGTCTCCTCATCACCTCTTCGTCGTCCTGCTGTCTCCTAATCACCTTGCCAATCTCATCGCCTGCTCCTTGCCCATCCTCCAATCCCCCGCTGCCACCAGAGATAAGTCACCTGGTGTTGTCCTTCACACCATCTGTGCTTGTGACTGAAGAGAGGCGCCTTAGATTTTATAGGATTTATTTTACCGCCTTGTTTACCTCATTGTATATATAGTTGTTATTGAATTCATTTTCTCTGGTTGTGTGTTCAGGAATAAACCCGTTTGGATTTTAAAAATATAAGGTCCTCGTGATTCTCCTCGGCCTGCGCACGCAACCATAATAATCACCATAATTCAAAACACCCCGGAGATAAAGCCTGTTTCGGTCCATCCGTTCATAGGGCGTTGTTGATCGCCCTGAACAAGACAGTACTTTATTTTATTTCTCATCTGGGCAATATTTCAGGCACTTTTTGAGCTAGGAAGCTGATATTTGGACATGACAGTGACCAAGTGATTTGGCTGTAAAGGGTTTTGATTAATTTGATTAATTTATTGATTATTCATTTGATTCATTGATAGTTTTGATTTATTGATGAATCAATTAATTATTCAATTAATTACCTGATTAATGAATTTTCAAAAAGTTACAGATTCGGATGAACCAGTGGTGGTTTAGGTATGCTATTAGCCAATTGAATAAGAGATTAATTATCTTGTGGTTATTATTTATTTATTTTAATTACACAATTAATTAGTCATTTATTTTCTTTCCCATCTGGGCAATATCTCAGGTACCGTTTGAGCTAGGAAAATAAAATGATTTTTCATTGATAGAATTATTTTTTTCATTCATAAATTTTCATTGATATTGATTCTTGTCATACCTGTCAGGCTATCGTCTGACACCTTCTTGTTTGTTTGTCTGTGAGTGGGATATCTCCCGAAGGTGTGTACAGATTCAGATGAAATTTGGTGAATGAGTTAGGTGTGTGACAAGGACAAAATGGTTAGATTTTGATGAAGATCTGAATTTGGATCCAGATAAGAGTTATTTAACTTTTAAGTGAGTCTTCGCCATTGAGAGGGCCAAAAACGATATATAACATGATATTTCAAAAAGTTGTGAACGACTTGTGACAAATCTTGGTGGATGAGTTGGGTAAGTGACAAGAACAAGCCGATTAGATTTTGGTTCACATCCGAATCCAGATTCGGCCTATCAGTGGAATACAAAACGTAAACTGTTCAGCCAGGCGCAGGTACACTCTCTACCTCGTGTGCCCTTATAGTTATTTCTTTGTTTCCTGCTTGAACAGTTGGGTCAGCAAAGTATTCATTTCCCTTATTTCAGCATGCAGCCATGCATGGTTCGTTCTTAGTGGCATTTACGTGGGACAAGACTCATAGCTTTAAGTGAGGGTTCCTATTTTCCTCTGGCCACCTGACTATCTGATTTCCCCTTCCCCCCTCTTCAAAGAGGCCTATTTATTATTTACTCGTCTTACCCTCGTGCACCTGATATCTTACTGCACACTAAAACAATTCCCGCACTCAGGAGCGGTTATTGAAACCGTCATCATACCAAAAGCATTCAAATACTGGTACTTTGGGGATTGGGAGTAAGGGAGAGGGTCATCTATTCATAACATATGCAATTATGTTCGACATTTTAACGCCTCTCCTTCCCTCTCCCCTCCCTCCCTCCCTCTCCACTCCCCCTCCCCCGTCTCCCTTCGCCCTTTTGAATATCATCATGCATACCTCCTCTTATCTTTGAAGATCTTCGCTTATCTCCCACCTCTTGACTCAGCCTGCCATCCTTCCGAGGTCAGAAAATTGAGTACTTGCTCACTGGTAATTTGGGCACTGCATCAATGGCACAAACGGGCTTCCAGAACAATGATGCAACCAGCAGCCACAGGCTGCATACGAAACAACAACAGTGCTTGGAACAAGAACATTCATTGAAACTGATAGGGGACATGTATTGCAAAGCAATTCTCACTATGTGCTTGTTATAGATAACTTCTAAAATAAGTAGTAAAAAAAAAAAATCTCAGGAATTTCTCCAGCCTCCCGACTAATTAATTACGTCATTGTATTTTCTTGTGTAAATGTGGAGGAGGGATGGATGACATGACAGCCTTGCTCAAATAAATACACACACATGTATTTTCTTGTGTAAATATGGAGGACGGATGACAGCCTTGCTCAAATAAATACACTCATACACTTGGTTAAAAAAATCGCTAATTTCTTAAAATATTCAGATTTCACTCCAGATTTCAACATTTATTAAATCCACAAGATTCGATCCTCAAATCCAAAGCCAGATTTCGATGATATACTTCAATTAGTCTGTGACTATCCATCATCATATAATGTATGAAATTCACTCCAAGCTCATAGATTGAAAGCTCTAGCCTGGTGTTGGCTTAGCGGTTAGGGTGCTGGCTTGGGGTCCTAGGATCCTCGGTTCGAATCCTGGTCGATCGCTGAATTAACGCCAGGGGGGTTGACTCAGCCTGTCATCCTTCCGAGGTCGGCAAATTGAGTACCAGTTCACTGGTAATTCCCTGTGTGTCGCAAGAGGCGACTAACAGGGTTGGCGGCAGGAAGGGCATCCGGCCATAAAACATTGCTTCAAAAAGGGGACCAAGGTGCCTGAAAAAGGCCAACCCCTCCTCTGCGGGGGAAAATGGCCTCTAAAGTTTCTCCTGTTTATCCTAGATTGAAAGCACCTACAAAAGTGATGTATACTGTAGGTATGAAGATCAGGCATTCGATGATATGAGTGAGAAAAATGGAGAAACAAAATTGAGCACTTTATTGAGCCTGGTGTTGGCTTAGCGGTTAGGGTGCCGGCTTGGGATCCTAGGATCCTGGGTTCGAATCCCGGGCGATCGCTGAATTAACGCCAGGGGGGTTGACTCAGCCTGTCATCCTTCCAAGGTCAGAAAATTGAGTACCAGCTTGCTGGGATGAATGATCACGGTGTGTACCCCGATTTAGAATAGGTACACGGTATCCCTGCGCATCGTCAGAGCGTGACCAAGGGTTGGCGTCAGGAAGGGCATCCGGCCATAAAAAACATTGCCTCAAAAAGGGAACCATGATTGTCATGGGGCCTGCAAGGCTAACCCCCGCTCTAGCGGGGAAAAATGGCCTTAAAACGATCATTCATTCATTAATTGTCAAGAAACTGTGCGGCCTGCTCCAAGTCGATGCATTGTTGAGCAGAATGAACCAAAATGGCGGCTTAAGAACCAAGCGATGTGACAGAGGGCTGATCAAGATGGTGCGCTGCCATTTTGTTAAGGCTTATTATTGTTGTTGTTTTTTGCGATTAGGGATTAGCAACCCCTAAATTATCTTCAAAAGGGGTGTTTAAATTTACCCAAACGTTCAGTTTTCATACATACATTCCCTTGGAGTTACCTTGGTGTGCATGCAAAGTTTTGGGCATGGTTTTGGACATCGTTTTGGAGTTATGGAGAAGACACACTTTCTGTTTTATTATTATTTCTAGCAAAGGTACCCAGCATTGCTTGGTAATGTATAGTTGCTTTGTGATGGGAATATGAAGAGGGAGAGAGAGAGAGAAGAGAAGAGAAAAGAGGAGGAGGGAAGGGGAGGGGGTATGGAAGGGGAGGGGAAAAGGGTGGGGTAGAGAGAAGGGTGGGAGAGAGACATGGTGTAGGGGACAGAGGCGGAGAGAGAGGGGGTGGGGGAGAGAAAGAAAGGGGGTGCGGAGGGGGAGTAGAGGAGGGAGTAGGGTGAGGAGGGGAGTTGGAGGGGAAGGGAAAGCAGCATAAGGGGAGGGGAATGGAAGGCTGCATGAGCGGAGAAGGGAAGGGAAGCATGATGGGAGGGGAAGCAAAGGCAGTGTGAGGAGAGGGGAGGGGAAGGCAGCATGAGGAGAGGGGACGTTAAGGCAGCGTGAGGGGAAAGAAAGGCAGCATGATTGGAAGGACTGGAAAGCAGCGCAAGTGGAGAAGGGAAGGCAGAGTGAGCAGAGGAGAAGGGAAGGCAGCATGAGTGGAGGAGAAGGGAAGGCAGCACCATAGAATATGCGGGATTCGTAGGTATGAAGATCTTAACAACACGATCTTAACTTTGGCAAACTTAACAACAGGGGCATATACAATTATTATTTTGCTAATAATACTTTATACAGTACAGTATTGAGGTTTTCTAAGTACTACCCTTTTTTGTAATGGTATGATCCACACTTTGAATTGGGAAACGAGTAAAGTGAAACGTGCCCTAACTTCACGGATGTAAGAGTAGCACTCAAAGTTTAGCATCAGTCATGTATAAATGTATAATCATCAAGCTTCAAAGTCACAGTGGGGTTTTCCATTACCAAACTGTTTGCAGAGCGCTCACCAAGCAGCTTAAGCACTCAAGCAAGCACCTCCAACGAAACGGTTGAGATGCCCGGAGTGTCCAACAATGTCCAAATTGGACAAATGAACACCTTTTTGGGAGTCAGAACTGCTGATAAGGTCATTTCCACAGTTAAAATTTTGAAATTGAATTCAGGTGAAGAGATTATCAAGCTTATCGCATGTTAGAAGGAAAACATGCAGAATTTAAATAAAGGCACGAACTCCGGTGTTTATAAGCATTGCGATGTATACAGGAATACAGCGATTTGTTGGTATGAAGATCAGCAATGTTACGATTTGTAGATATGAAGCTTTATTTTGCAGAAGCACCTTGGTCTGAATGAGACATATTTGAGCTTAGTGGACCCTTCTGAAAGAGAGAGAGAGTGCGCGATGCTTTTATACCATCTTATATAGGCAGCCCTCTTGCCCCTCCTGTGCGGGTCTTGCGCATGCGTTCTCGGTGTTCCAGCTGTGCGAGGTACCATGTGAGGTACATGCCATGTTTGTAAAACCCTGTGGTCGAGGCTCTGTTGTAACATATGTGGCACAGTCATTTGTAGAGTGTGATATGGCAGTATGAAAGTACAGTTACGGTGTTTTAAGATGAAACATGGATAGAAGACAAGAAAAAGTGAAAGGCACACAGATAAAAGGTAACAGGGAATCTATCTAGACATGATACGATTCTGGTTGATGCTAATTGGATTTTACAAACACTTATGCTGGCACTCATTAGGTTATAACTATTGAAAGTTCACCCCTCATTAGCCCCCAAGTCATTTTCATAACAATATATAATATATATAGATATAGATATCATAAAAGTTATAACAAGATAATATGTATGCATAAAATTTGAAAAATATTTGCTTGTTAATTATACATACCTACATCAAAAAATAAAGGTTTGCCTCTTTCATATAACTTCATAAACACTCCACCTGGATTCTGTCTGACTGAAGACAACCAATATCCATATTACATCACATCCCTAAATGCAAATAATATCTACATCCCCATTAATATACGAATAATTTATGCCTGTGTCATTTATTCGTACAATCTACATGGTGCGTTTGGCAGTACCCAGGCGCAACCAGGTAATGAACTACAGTATATAACTAGAACGGCACTCAGTAGAGAGCATACCTCCACCTGGTTGGCCATATCACTCAATGGTGAAGAATCACTTAAAAGTTTTAAATAATTCTCATATTCGAATCCGGATCCAGATCTTCACCAAAATTGAATCGATTCTTCCTTGTCACACACACAACCGGTCCACCAAGTTTCATCCAAATCCATAACTTTTTGAGATATTCTGCTATGTATCGTTTTTGGCCCTATCTCCCAATTGTGAAGAATCACTTAAAAATTAATAATTCTCATATCCGAATCCATATTCAGATCTTCACCAAAATCGAATATATTTGTCCTTGTCAGACACCCAATCGGTCCACCAGGTTTCGTCCAAGTCAGTCCACAACTTTTTGAGATATCTTACTATGTATCGTTTTTGGCCCTATCTCCCAATGGTGAAGAATCATTTTAATAATTCTCTGATCTGGATTCGAATCTTTGCCGAAATCGAAACAATTCTTCCTTGTCATGCACCCAAACTGTCCACCAAATTTCGGCAGAATCCAACAACTTTTTGAGATAGCCTGTTCACAGACAAACAGAGAGGGGGTGAAAACATAACCTCCATCCACCTTTGGTGGTGAGGGGGGCGGGGGGCAAAAGGGGAGGATAATTAAAGGGAAAACGGTGAATAGCATTGCAGAATCTTCAGGACAGACCAGTGTATATTTACCTGTGACACATGAAGGACGTGGATACTATGAGAGATCAGTGTAGTTTCTCATGAATTACAAGGACATTAGTAGACAACGTAATATGTGAATTGAACTTGGGTTCATTTGAACAGCTGCTCTTAAACTCGGCTGCTTGAGGGGTTTTAACGCATCGCACTTCTCGTTATCCTCTCCAGGTGCTGCAGGACAGTGTAAAGGCAAGACGTGAGGTGCAGCTGCATCGGCGAGCTTCCAACTGTCCCCACGTGGTGGCGCTGCACGCCGTGTACGAGTGCGTGGATCGTCTGCTCGTCGTGCTCGAGTGGTGCGTTCCCTCCATTATGCTGAAAGAGTTCGCTCCTTTATCGCTCACATCTCGGTTGTCTGGCTGGCACGATAGCGCAGATGGAGTAAGCAGAATTCGGTTGGAGGTAGTGCTCACCTTTAGCCTCCTCTGAGCTGTCCCAGCCTGGGTTTGAATGTCGACCGTGCTATAAAATGTCACCTTTCTGTTTCCCATGCCTGGCGATACATCGATGTAGTGTCCCCCGGAAGCGGAAGGGAAGGGCCAAGTGTACCCGTCTGCCAGCATTGGATGTTGCATGTCGTTAGTGATCAATATTCCACGGTGTGTTTCGCGAATTATCGCCGGAAACCTGAACAAATTGCAATTATGCAAACCCGCACCCATATACTGAACTCAAATGGATAAATCTGTGCTGTCTCTAATTTTTTTGATATTTTTGGCAGAGTTCAACCGTACATAAACCACCTTAACATGGGATATTCTATCCTCACCAAGTTAGCCTGGTGTTGGCTTAGCGGTTAGGGTGCTGGTTTGGGATCCGAGGATCCTGGGTTCAGAATCCCGGTCGATCGCTGAATTAACGCCAGGGGGATCGACTCAGCCTGTCATCCTTCCGAGGTCGGCAAATTGAGTACCAGTTCATTGATAATTCCCTGTCTGCCGCAAGAGGCGACTAACAGGGTTTTTTTTTTTTTTTTTTTTTGTATACAAGATCGAGGCTCGTGAAAGAGCGAACATTAATCACACAGAAAGACAAACAGACACACAAAACAAATAACATCGGGAGCGGTAGACAAGATGGGGAGAGAGGGGGAAGGACACAAACACAACATTTGAGAGCAGGGACCGAGAGACATGGAGACATCGAGAGAACTGTGGGAGGGAGAGGGCTTTGGGGGGAAGGCATGGGAAGGGGGGGGGGGGGGGGGTGGGAGAGGTATAAAACGTATGGACACTGCCAAGACTTCCAGGAAAGAAGTTGGAATTTCAAACAAGGTGGATCTGGGGTGAATTAGTGGGGGTAGAAAAGATCAAGGTTTTGGATGGGGGAAGATAAGAGATGGTGGTGAACAGCTGTTTTGAAGACCTGGAGGGAGGAGTGTGATTGAAGTGAGTATGGGAGTTTGTTCCAGAGGCGGGAGAAAAGAGGAATGAAAGAGTGAAGGTGAGCAGAGAGCCGAGATTTCGGCAGTTTAACCATCAGAGGGTGGCTGGCAGATCTTGTGCGACCTGTAGGAATATTTGGGGGACAGAGCACAGAGAGAGCTGGGGGAGCAAGGCCGGAGAGGAGTCGGTAGAAGACAGAAAGACCACCTACCTGCCTGCGGTGAGTGAGTGAAAGGCCCTCAGAGATAGCTTCATCGCGGGAGATTCCAATGATTCTGAAAGCTTTGGATTCAACAGCGTGAAGCCGAGCCAGGTGTGAGGCAGGAGCACCAGCCCATAGGGGAGAACAGTATTCCATTGAGCTGCGGATGAAAGCCTTGTATGTGGTGAGGAGCTCAGGTGTGCCTAGGAAGGACTTCGCACGACGGAGGATGCCCAGTCGGCGACTGGCTTTGGAGGCCAGCTTGGAAATGTGGTTTTCCCAAGAAAGATCATGGCAGATGGTGAGACCCAAAAGCTTGAGCGACAGAACTTCTTGGAGAGGATTGTTGATAAAGTAGATGGGGGGTTGTCCAGTCGATCTTTTCGGAGAGACATAGTAAGAGTGTGAGATTTGTCAGGATTGAAAGACATGTTCCACATGTTTGACCAGTCTGTGATTTTGTCCAGGTCTTCAGAGAGTGAGGAGGCTGCAGACTGCCGATCTGAGGGAAGAGGAATGGAGCGGCAGAGAGTGGAGTCATCAGCAAAGAGATACAGAGGATTTTCCAGAGAGTCGGAGAGATCATTGATAAAGACCAGAAAAAGCACAGGGCCCAGCACACTGCCTTGGGGAACTCCAGCCTGAACGGGAAGGGGAGATGAGAGAAATCCATTCAGGGCCACACGTTGACTACGACCAGAGAGGAAGTCCGCAAGCCATGCATGGAGATTTCCATGGATACCATAGGAGGAGAGTTTGGTGAGCAGAGCTGGGTGCCAGACCGTATCGAAGGCACGTGATATGTCAAGGGAGACAGCTCTGATTTCCTGTTTGGCATTGAGGACCTCCATCCATTGTTGAGACAGCAGAAGCAGCATGTCCAGAGTAGAGTGACCTGGTCTGAAACCAAATTGATGATCAGAGATCAAGCCATTGGAGAAGAGGAAAGATTTCATATCCGAAGCAATGATGGATTCCATGACTTTGCTGATAATTGGGAGCAGGCTGATTGGTCTGTAGTTGCAAGGATCTGTTTTTGCACCTTTTTTGTGTAAAGCGGTAATGTTTGCTGATTTCCAGGATGCTGGCAGATGACCTTGAGCAAAAGATAGGGTGAAAAGAACAGAGAGAGGGTGAGATAGAGCAGCAGAGCAGGATTTTAGGACCCGTGGGCTGATGCCATCTGGTCCAGTTGCAGAATCAGAGTCGAGGTTTGACAAAAACTCCTCCACCTTGTCAGGAGAGAAGGTCACAGAGTCCAGGAGCAGTTTGGTTCGACTGGTAAAGGTGGGAACAGAGAGAGATGGGTTTGGGACTAAGGATTTTGAGGCAAACACAGAGTTGAGGCATTCGGCTTTGTCACGTGCGATGTCAACTGTGTGGCCATTTGAGGTAAGGGAGGGGATGGAGGGGGAACAAACACCAGAAACGGATTTGACCAGACGCCACCAGGATTTGGAGGAAGGAGACAGGTTTGAGAGTTCATTCTTGAGTGAGGAGAGATAGTGCTTCCTGGCACTCCTGAGGGTAGACACACACTTGTTCTGAGCTTGGTGGAAGGAACTGAGATTTCCTTCAGTTGGATTAGCCTTCCAAGAGGCAAAGGCAAGTTGTTTCAGGGCAACTGCCTCACCACAAGATTCAGTGTACCATGGACGGGAGGAAGGGTAAGACAACTGAAGGCGAGATGGGATAAATCTATGCATGAGAGAGATCAGTTTGCTTTGGAAGAATTCCCAGGAAGAATTGATGTCAGAGGCAGTGGAGATGGGAGACCAATCCAGACGATTGATGGCTGCTTGAAGACCGTCCCAGTCGGCCTGAGTGAAATGCCAGACCTGAGGAGGCTCTCTGAGAATGGCCAGAGAGATGTCCACTTTGACAAGCACATGATCAGAAGAACCGATTGGAGCAGAAGAAGAACAGCAGACATTAGCAGGGAAGTTAGTCATAATCAAGTCTAGAAGAGAAGATACTCCATTGGCTGAGATCCGGGTCGGGAAATTGACAGATTGTGTCAATCCCAGTGAGTCACAGAAGTCCTTTGCTGAGGTGCCATGACTGGTGAGAGAGGAACCCACACCCAACCAGGTGGCATGATGACAATTGAAGTCACCACATATGAGGAAGAGAGAGTTGGGATGAGTGGATAGAAGTTGGTCCATGTTGTCAGACAGTGAAATGTAGATGGAGTCATCACTGTTTGGGGGACGGTACAGAACACATATGAACAAAAGGTGGGAGCGGAGAGGAAGCCGTAGCCAGAGGTACTCCTGGGGGTGAGGAGGAGAGAGGGCAGTGCAAGGAGAGTGAGGAAGAGAGTTTTTGATAAAGATAGCCACCCCACCACCAGGCCGAGGCTCAGGTCTATCATACCGGAGGAGGGAGTAACCAGGAAGAGATATTAAGGAATCAGAGACATCTTGAAGGAGGAAAGTCTCTGTTAAGCAGATCAAGTCTGGATTGTCAGAAGCAACCTGTATGGAGAGATCAGTCAGGTTTGAGCGAAGGCCCCGGATGTTTGAGGTCCATACCGTTAATGAAGAGAGAGGGGGAGCATCGGGTACAGGACAGGGGAGGGGAGGAGTAGGGTAAGATGAAGGATGAGAGGGGGAGGTAGGGAGAGCAGTTGTTAGTGTGTCAGCGATTGCAGAAGAGTTCCAAGAAAGGGAAGGATGAGGAGGATGAAAGGTTTGAAGGTGAAGGGATGAGGCACAGTGAGGGGTTGTTTGAGGGGGGGCAGAGGAAAGAAGAAGGTTGGGGGGGGTGGAGGTATGAGATAGAAGGGAGACGAAGTGGGGAGGAGGCAGCTTTGAGGAGGAGGGGAGAGGAGGGAGAATTGGAGAGGAATGGTATGGGGGGAGATTTGAATGGGAGGGGTTGGGGGGGAGTTTTGAAGGGGAGGAGTGAGGGGGGAGTTTAGGAGGGGAAGGGCAAGGGGGGAGTTCAGGAGTGGAAGGGCAAGGGGGGAGTTCAGGAGTGGAGGGGTAGGGGGGGAGTTTAAGAGTGGCGGGGCAAGGGGGGAGTTTAGGAGTGTAGGTGCAAGGGGAGGGATTTGGATGGGAGGGGCAAGAGGGGAGTTTAGAAAGTGGATGATTAATGAAAGACGAACATTGAAAACAAATTGGGTTTGTTGTGATTTTCAAGTTAGCAATCCGGTTCAGAATGATGGAGGAGGGATGGAATGAATGTGAATTTAGACCATGTAGTGAGGGAGACGTATAAGATATTGAATTTCTTTTTTTTGAGGTGGAATGAGTTGGAGAGGAAATTGAGAAAAGCCTTTTAAATAGGAAGAAAAACAGCGTGTTGTAAAATACCACTGAGTAAAACACTGAAGGGGAAAGGTTATACATATTTAAATAATATTTAAACAGAACCGTGAACAATCTTATGTGCACAAAAATACCAACGGGGGGAGAGCCGAGAGGGACCACCACGAGTCACGTGAAGGGCAAACGGTGGATGGCAAGGAGTTAATGGGGGCGGGGCGAACAGCACACCTGGACAGAAAATACAGGATGAGTCAACAGTACACGTGGAGAAAGGAAAATAAATGTTTTTGGTTTTTTTTTTTTTGTTTGGTTTTTGGGGGTGGGGGGGGGGGGGAGGTGGGGATTTAGAACGTTAGACAGAGTATTATGTTCGGGGTAGAAGGGAAAAAAACTAAGAGCAAAGCAAAACACGATTAAGATAACAAACACCGACGGGGGTACAACTACAAGGCCGCACACGAGGAGCAGAACACGATTAAATAATTACAAGTTACAGGAAATTCAAACCAAAAGTAACTATAATCAAAACAATAACGCATGGACGATAAAATAACGAGTTGAAATTTGACAATCTATCTGGGGAAATGGGGGAGAAACACGTCGTCGAAGAACGAACGAACGAAAGAATAAGAATGAATAAACGAATGAGAACAGAGCAGGGAATGTTTTTTTTTTGGATTTTTTTGAGTTGTGATTTACACAAGGAAGAGGGCTATGGGGTGAAAAGATTGGGAAAACAGAGAACGAAAGTTATTGGATCACAAAAACACAGACCGCTGAGAGAAAAACAAAGCCTCAAGGTTGTACAGTGTTTACTGTACAACTACAAGGCCTCAAAACACGACCCGAATTAACACGATTATCAATACAGGTATGAAAGATTTGCACCGAAAATCTTCGTCGGGAGACAATATATACACCATAAAATAAATAGTTATAACGAAAATACAAATGGGAACAATTACTTAACTTCGATTTCGATGGATAGCATGGAGAGCTGAGAATAAACGAACCCTCGCCAGCAAGACCGGAAACGGAAGTTGGTGGCAGGAAGGCATCCGGTCATAAAACATTGCTTCAAAAAGGGGACCACGGTGCCCAAAAATGGCCAACCCCTGCTCTGCGGGGAAAAATGGCCTCTAAAGGTGGTTCTTATTCTATCCTCACCAGGGCGACTATGTTGTTTGCAAAGGATCTCCAAGCATATTTTTCTTTGAACACGCGGGCTTTGGAATGTTGCCACAATATCAATTCACCATGTCAATAGAAATACATCCTGTCTTGCATACAATGGATGAAATCAGAAAAACTATGGGGGTATCTTAACTAAATGGCCATCTTGGGATGCCCTCTTTTCCAACGAGTGAACCTCGATATTTTCACCTGCACTCATTTCCACATTACTCTGTCCTTCCAACTGCTCATATCTGCTTAAATGTCCTTTGTTCCCTTTATACTTTTCGTTTGTTTCAATAACAAAATATGTGTTGTCTACATATCACCTTTTGTTCCCTTAATACTGTCTCCATGCACCGATGGTTCGAATCCTCCATGAGGCTGTCAAGCCGGGGTTCAAATCTCGTCCCGGCTATAAACTGTGCCACCCTCGTGTTTCACATGTAAGGAAGTACATGAATATGTGTGCCGTCAATCAGATGGATGTTAGGCTGTAGGACACATCTGCTAGCATGTATGGTTGTTGGATTTTAAAGATCACATGGTTCCTTTCACGAAGAGTAGGTGAGTTAGCGCCGACACCGTGGAACAAATGACAAATTCCTGTGAATGACAAAAATGACAAACTGCGTGGATCAAGTGGACTGGTATTTTTGGATATCGTTTGAAACCACGTTAGAATGTTTGCTGTCTGAGTGTGGTTGTTGTCTACACTATAATCAAATCCATATTCCCAGGTGATCACATGTCAGATGTGAACGACCATCTTCGGCTACGCAAGACAACCATCAATGTTCCTACTTGTTTTATTGGTTGACCCTTCGTTCCTTCCCAAATTCTGCATCCTTTGTCTGCCAGTTCTCTTCTATTCCATTGTTACACATTAACCTTTCATGCCTCTGTCCTTGAGATACATATGTCATGGGCCTCGATCTATATAACCGCCTTTAGAGGCCATTTTCCCCGCAGAGCGGGGGTTGACCTTTTTTCGGGCACCATGGTCCCCTTTTTGAAGCAATGTTTTATGGCCGGATGCCCTTCCTGCCACCAACCCTGTTAGTCACCTCTTGCGGCACACAGGGAATTACCAATGAACTGGTACTCAATTTGCCAACCTCGGAAGGATGACAGGCTGTCAATCACCCTGGCGTTAATTCAGCGATCGACCGGGATTCGAACCCAGGATCCTAGGATCCCAAGCCGGCACCTTAACCGCTAAGCCAACACCAGGCTTGGCCTCGATCTATATACGAAAAACAAATCTGATGCGAGTGCGGTGTAAGTTGAATGGATTTAATTGCCTGATCATTGGTCTGAGTTTGCTTCTATTTTTTCATATCGATGCTATCGATTTATATTAATCAGTACAATCGACCCTCGTTAATCCGACCCCGTTTAATCCGGTGATATCGCTATCCAACCAAAACATCCAGGAACAGATTTCTGCCATTCATTTTATCCCTCTAATCCACAAAATCGTTTTTCCGACAATCTCTCTAATCCAACAAGTGCTGAGAACAAAGTAGAGTCCGGATTAACGAGGGTTGACTGTATATACATTCAGGATTATTATTTGATTATTTTTCAACCTCCGCTACCGAAGGTGGACGGAGGTTGTTTTCACCCCTGTCTATCTGTCTGTTTGTTTGTCTGACTGTCTGTGAGAGATATTTCAAAGTGTTAAGATGGATTCAGACGAAGTTTGGTGGATAGGTTGGGTGTGTGATGAGGATGGAATGATTAGATTTTGGTGAAGATTCGGATCTGTATCCGGATACTAGAATTTTAAAGTGATTTTTCACCATTGATAGATAGGGTCAAAAACGATATATAGCATGATATCGTAAAACGTTGTGGTTGTGGACGGATTCTGAGGAAACCTGGTGGACAGGTTTGGTGTTTGACAAGGTCAAATTTATTCTGTTTTGGTGAAGATCTGGTTCCAGATCCGGATGCGAGGAATGTTTTATTTTATTTTTAAAGCGATTCTTCACCATTGAGTGATAGGGAGGCCAAAAACTATATATAGTATGATATTTCAAAATTTTGTGGATGGATTACGACAAATCTTGATGGATGAGTTGGCTAGGTGACAAGACCAAGACGATTCGATGCCTTCATGAAGTTTGTTAAATCATTTTCTCTATCCAGGGACAATTTATACAATCAATTTTGTACTCGAAATCTGTTGTTTCTTTGTTTTTTGAACTTGAAAACGTGACTTGGAATTGTATCCATGTTTTCAAAAAGGGGATTGTATTTACGATGAAATACTGTATTTCCACGAATACTCTACCCAATCTATCAGACTATTCATTATGTGTGATACTAACCCAATGTACCATTTACCAAAAATACATGTTTATCATGTAGTACATTCAAGACCATAGGAAACACTTGCATACTTTGACATGAATTAAATGGACATTACAAGATGAACAATTAAAGAATCAAACACATTACTATATATAAGATTTGAATGTGGGCTCCCAGCATCAGGAAGCAATAATACTTAGATGGGAATGCCAAACTTCATCATAACAATTGCACTGATTTATTTGTTATTGAATTAAAAGAACATTACCAATCATGAGATGAAAGTAATCAGCCAAACGAAAAGCACAATCTCTCTATAAACTGTATTCCACACTAATTGCTTCAACTCATGATCTCTTGATGGATATGTGGCCCTGTTTCACCACATGGTGGATTACCTAGAGATAAACTAACCTACAAAGAAACAAGAAGACGTCATGCGGAGCACGATACTTGCAAAATCCGCCCTCCCCCCCCCCCCCCCCCAATAAAAAAAAATCCATTGATATAGCAAATTGTCCATTTCATCAAGATTAAAATTGACAATCTTGATCAAAGCTCGGGTCAACAGGAAGAAAAGGGACGATTTTTCAGATGAAAAATGATTTTGGAAGGTTGACCTTGAGTTGACCTTTGACCTTTTGACCTCAAAAATAGTTAGTTTCCCTATTTAGTGACTCAATGCGCAAATGCTGTTCAATTTTCAAGTCAATTGGATGAAAGTTGAGGATTTTTGAAACTTGGCCTATGTTGACCTCAAAAATACTTGGTGGTTGAATTCAGAGACCAGATATGCAAGTCCTCTTCACATTTTAAGTCAATTGGATGAAAATTGAGGATTTTAGAAATTTGGCCTATGTTGACCTTTTTGCCGATGTTGACCTCAAAAATACTTGGTGGTTGAATTCATGACCAGATATGCAAGTGGTCTTCAAATTTCAAGTCAATTGGATGAGAATTGAGGATTTTAGAAATTTAGCAAAGTTGGTGACCTTTGGCCGATGTTGACCTTTTGACCTTTTGACCCCAAAAACAATAGGCTTCTTGCTTTTGACCAACTCTACCATTTGGTGAAGTTTCGTGAAGATCGGTTGAAAATTGTGACCTGTAGGCCGGTGACAAACAAACAAACAGACAAACAGACAGACAGACAGACAGAACCACAAACACAACCGACCAATATACTTGAAAAATCTTCCATTTTGCAAGTAGCAAACACATGAAATCATGGGAAGAAGAATGAATTCATGAGCAGATAGCTTAATCGGTATAATTACTCTCTTTCACTTAAATATTACTGAGACGAGAGTTGAGTTGTTCAAATATCTGTGGTAGGGGCGATGGTTATATTAACCAGACAGATGTGTATTGGGGAAAACTTTAGAATGGAGTGAGCCAGGAAAAACGTGGTTAGATACGAGAAAAAGGGCTAACCCCTTCGAGCAGTAGAGGAAATTGCGTTTGTCGAGACAGCCCTAGTGGTGTGGTGGGTCTGTTTGATATTTTCCCTGTGCTTCACCAGATTATCGGAAACAGCGGACGTGGAGATTGCCGGACGGAGTATTTATTTTCCTTCTTCTGAAGAAAGGGAAACGGATGCGCCTTTTGCCATCCGAAGATTTTCCAAAGTCTTACAACCGCCTCGGCTGCTGCTCCGATTGCAGAAATTTATCCCGCCAATTCTGATTCCTACCGGAAGCTCACCAGCTAGAATTCTCGTACTTATTTGAGGCCATTTATTTATTAAGTAGTGTACACAAATATTGCAAAACTTTTGACCTCCTCCAAAGGGGATCAAAGGTTGCACCATATTTGAGTACTGTACTGACTTTGACTAATTCTCAGTTTTGAAATACTTCAGTGCCACACAAACACCATTCTAGTTTGGAGGTGATTGTTGGCATAATTTATGAGCATGGTTTCAGTGTCATGTTGCACCTAGGGTCAGCATTGCTCTTCTTGTTGATATATTCTTCCTGATTGCAACCTTACCTCCTAACTAGTGATCAGCAGGGACAGAGACAATGCGTTTGTGTGGCAGACAACACTTTTTGCTAACGGGTCATGCAGAATTTTCTGTTATGGGACTCGACCAGTGTCTTGCTACCTCATTAAGCTAGGGGGTTCATTATATCATATGTATGCAGTAGTGTGCATTGACACCTTGAAAAGAACTGTTGTGGACTCAGTTCTTGCTCCACAACAGTGTGTATCAATGAGGTCTGTGTGTTGAAAGATGCAAGGATATACTGTATATATCTGTGCAGTGTCTGCAACGTCACTCCATCAAACTTTTATGATATCGCACCAAAGTTCTGGTCTGCACATACCTCTCCCATGTGCATGTCCTAAGGGGTTTATGTTTTGTTTTATTTTTTGGAAAAGAAAAAATATTGAAATATTTTGAAAAAATGTTTTTTTTATTTTTTGAAATATATACATATGTAGTTTTTTTTAACTTAAATCTTCAACTAAAATTGCTGATAAAAATATAATACCACCAATATTACAAATAAATTTGGACAAAATAAATATTTGTTTATGATTGGTATAAATCATGACAACACAGCAACTTGCGTACAGTTATTATTCTCAGTTAAAACAAGCCCATACCTCTGTAGCGACGTGTGCTGAGTCGAGCAGAGCAAGCCGATTCAGGCTAATATATATATATATATATATATATATATATAACTGTAAGAAATAGTAGAAACTCCAAAGTACGAGCAGGGCGTCTCATTTGTATTGAATAAATAATCGTTAGATTAAATAAGACGCGGACCTAGCTTCAGGACGTCGATCTTTAATTGTCGACAAGCTTTCGACCAACAAAGGTCTTCTTCTGAGTCAGCCCCAAGTTCAACGGAAGTCCCATAATTAATTTCCATAATTCCCATAATTCCATAATTCCATAATTATGGGAAACCATAATGACTGTAGTTTTTGAGTGGATTGACCAAAATTGAAAATCTGACACTCAAATTGTAAACTCAAATTACTTTTCAATTCTAGATTCCGTTGAACTTGGGGCTGACTCAGAAGAAGACCTTTGTTGGTCGAAAGCTTGTCGACAATTAAAGATCGACGTCCTGAAGCTACGTCCGCGTCTTATTTAATCTAACGATTATATATATTGTAACGAATTTGAGAAGTGTAACGGTTTTTGAGAAGTGTAACAATTTTGGAGGAAGTGTAACGAATGTGAAAACGTTACAATGTGAACGTTACAAAAGTATGGTAACACCCTGGTAATGTAAATAATGGTCGCAGCCGTCCTCCTAGTTAATTCCATGAAACTTACACGCAGGTCACGATATATCTTTTTAAATAGTGTATTTCCTTATTCCATGTAGGCTAAATCTGTGTTTCCCACTAGATTGACCTTGCATTGTATCAAACAAAATAAGAGTAGGCCCTTGCAATTTCCCCAAACATCTCCGCTCTCCAAAGTTCCTTTCAAAAGGGTGGGAGTTGTGTTCAATCCCGCAAGCCGCCATTGCCCATGTGCTAATCTCGGAGAAGAAAGGCGTGTCTCCACCTCGTCATCGAGGGGAGGAGTGAGCCAGAGGGTCGCATGGCCAATCAGCACCGCGGTGAGCGAACCGGTAGGCGTGCCCTCGCAGCCGGCGGCTTGATTCCGCCACGAGTTATAAAAGCGACTGTAAGGGACTGCTTTATGAGATGACTTGGGAGATGACCTGGGAGATGAGCAAAGAGGCGGCACCAAGAGGAGCGGTGAGATGCGAAACGCTCCAAGCCAAAGAGGAGAGGTACTCGGCAAGGAAACCAGCTTTGGAGAGACGCGCTGAAAGGAGGGAGACGGCTCCACCACAAGAAGAGGAGCAGGTGTGCCGAACCAGCGCGTGACGTCTACAGCAGCGGATACGCGACGGAGGGTTTTCCCGCCAAAAACCGCGAGGAATTGAGAGCTGCTGCCTCCGACCTTGCCTCCCTCTCAAGCAATCCACCTCCAGCCCTACCTGCCTGCAATATCCCCTGTGTAAGTGTGAACGTCCTGTCCTACTCGTTGTCTTGGGATTAAGTAAATTGAGTAGAATAAGCTAACGATGCACTGTGTGACTGCTTTTTCCATCCATTGCTTGTAAATAATTTTGGTCGCTCTTCCTTTTTGCTTGTGTGTGTATAATAAATCTGTTCTTCCTCCGTACTCTGTCTTTTTCTCTTTTCCTTCTCTTTCGGTCGCTTTAGAGGTTTCCCGATTGAATATCTGTGGGGCGATCTGGTCAACGTCGGGTGGAATCGGGTTCTAATCGGGGAGTAACTGTTCGGACGCGGTAATACACCACCGCTCGGTCAATATAACATCTAAAAACCGCGTCTGTAACAATTGGTTGTCAGGAGTTGGATTCGGACCTGGGACTAAATTTGTTAGGCCCAAATTTTGGAACACCAATTGTACTATTAGAGTAACAATTGGTGTCGAGGAGTGAGATCGGACCCGAAATCGGACCCGAAGCGTGCTTAACGCGCTCAAAATTACAAGCTGCCGAAATTTATTTTGTTTTATAAAACCCGAATTTTGAGATCGCGCCATGGACAATCAAGGCGATCGGATGTCGGTGGGAGAGATAGACAGGGTGGAATCGACCCAGGACCTCGGGGAAATGTATGTGGAGGAAAGGGAGGAGGAGAAAAATAGCAATGTGGTTGCGGAGGTTTCAGACGCACAAAATGGCGCTCTTGCGCACGAGGTTGGGGCAGCTGCGGCCGCACCCTTGGTACTACCAACGGTGGCCCAAATGCAAGCCTTCATGGCCCAATTCATGGTGGAAATGCAGAGAGAAAACGACAGTATGGAACAAATGGAAAACAGAAGGAGGGCTGATAGTGAAAAAATGGAAAGCAGAATTATGGGGCAAATGGGGGTAATGAGGGACGAAGCGAGGGGTACCGGTGAGGAGTTAGACAAGAAATTTGGGAAGTTCGACAATAATTTTGAGGAGTTAGACAAGAAATTTGGGAAGTTCGACAATAATTTTGAGGAGTTAGACAAGAAATTTGGGAAGTTAGACAACGGGATAAAAGAGGTAAAGAATGGGTTAACGGGGGTGGAAAACAGAATGGCTGCCCAGGAGAATCAGTTAGAGGGGGTGAAAAATGGGTTAATGGGGTTAGAAAATAGGATGGAGGACAAATTGCGGGAAATAGGGGAACAATCTGCCAGGGAAATCAAACAAATGGGAGAGCAGATAGAGGAGGTAAAAATCGGGGTAGAAACCAAACTGGATGCTCAGAGGGATGAATTGGGACAGATGAGGGTGGCATCTGCAAAAGAGATGGAGGAAATACGACGAGGGGTAAGTGAGGAGGTTTCGGGGCTACGCGAGGAGGTAAAGCGAGGTGAGAAGCGTATGGAGAAAGAGGTGAGAAATAATACGGCTAAGTTACAAGGGGGAATAGAAGATCTGACGGAGGAGGTGGAACAGCTGACGGAGGGACAAACGAAGTTAGTGGAGCAGGTTCAAAGGAACACTGCAGTACTCGGAGGGTTAAAGGCGACACAAAAAGAAATTAAAAATGACTTGATAGCGACACAGAGGCAATGTCAGATGGTACGTGAGGAACTGACAATGAGGGTGGACGAGGTGACAGAGATAATGGAGACAAAGGACCAGCAGGTGAGGATGCACATAGAGACGGTCACGGTAGCCTTAGAGGACGAACTTGAAGAGACGCACCGAGAAATAAAAGAGGTTAAACAAAAATTAGAGGAAGTGGAAGAAGAGGTGAGTGAAATTAAGAAGGGACGGACAGAAACTAAAAGAGAAATCCAGGAGGAGGTGATGGAATATGTGCAAGGTCGGTGCTCAACTCATGATGTGATGCTCACTAACCAAACAAGGGAATCCTCTTGGATTGCGCTGAGGTTCGGGCATGGAATTTCTAGGAGGAAGTATAATTTGTATGCAATGAAAGTACATGTAATATGGGATCGAGTAAGATCGAGTAAGCTTCACCAGTGCGCGTGCGCGAATTTACGTCACGTCGGCAGCGAGAAGGCGTTCCCCAACACGAACCAATCAGGAACTGCCACGCCCACTTATATGATCTCAGAATTCCTGTGACAGGAATTAGCGTTACACTGGCTGGAAGTCAATCGCTAAAGGCGCTTCCTCAGCGCCAATAAAGAGTTTGCAGGTGGCAAAGGAGGTGCGGAGACGAGGTACGGAGGTGAGTGGCAATGTATATGATGTGAGGAAAGCTTCAGTCGGCTTGGGGGTTGCTTTGGATCCGGGTGTTCGTGAAAGGCCGTTGGTGAAGTGTGCGACAGGTCTGGTGTGCGAAAAAAGAGGTGTGCGAGAATGTCCGACCATGGGGTGTGTGAGGAAAAAGTGCACGCCGAGGAGTGAGTGTGCCGTCAGGAGTGAGTCGGTCGTAGCGCGTGTGCGAGGGAGCACAGGGAAGCGCGGTGTGGTGAGTGTTACGGAGGAAGTAACGAAAAAGTGTGCGCAAGAGGATGCGCGAGAAAGGTGTGTAACGGACGGGTGCATGGGGAAAGCGCATGCTGTCAAGAGTAAGGGAGAATGCATGCCTGTGGTGAGTGTTACAGAGGGTGTAACGGGACAATGTGCGGAAGAGTGTGCGCGAGAAAGGTGTGTAACGGACAGGTGCATGAGGAAAGAGTGCGCTGTCGAGAGTAAGGGTGAGTGCGCGACCGAGAGTGGAGGTGAGAGTAGTGAGAGTGACACGGAGCGTGAGTTGGTTGTGGCAGGTGAGCGAGGATGTACACCTGGAATGGAAGGATGCACACCTGGAATGGTAGAGCGTGAGTGGGAATGCACGCTGGAATTGGTAGTGAGGCACGTGGTTGGGTGTGCGGGTGAGAGCACACCTGTGATTGTCACAAAGGAGGTGACCGAGAAAGGGGCGCAAAGAGGTGTGTTGGTGAGGTGTGCGAGCGACGAATGTGTGCCAAGGTGTTCGGTGGTCAGGTGTGTGACCAAGTCGGTGAGTGGACCGAGGTGTGTAAGAAAAGGTACGACGAGGAGCATGGAAACGGCTGCATGTATGAGCAAGAAAGGGGTAGCGTATGCATGTAAGCATCCAGGTGAAGCATCGACGGTAACCAGGTTAGAGGTTAGAACGACTTATAGCCGAATCGGGCCCTCGGTGCGCGTCGGGCAGCTTCGCGTGCCGCGAGGACCAGCGGGGATCCGAACCACGGCGGTTTCGAAAGAACCGCCGTACGCGATCCACGCTGTGCCTCGCTTGGAACGGCCGCGTCCGGGCTCCACTAGGCGGAGCGGGCAGCTGGATAGGAAGGGTCGTCATGGCGACCACGTTTTGTTGAGACGTGCCGGCAGGTCGAGATCGGGACATTGGATGGCTCCACGCCGAGGTGGTGCGTGGGATCTCGGCTCGGGTAAGCCCCCGTCCCTGCCCCGAATGCGGGACGCATCCAGCCGCTGGCACAAAACGACCCGCGTTCATTGCTCGGCCGTACGAAGCCGGGCTGTAGACGTGAATTGGCGCACCGAGAGGATGTAATAAGTAGACGGGTGATAGTGATAGTGATCGTGATTTGATACGAAATTTATAATAGTGGGTAGAATTGGCAGTAAATGGAAAATTTTTGAATTGGTTGGAATTTGGACGAGCAAAATTGATAGAGAGACCCCCGATGTGGTGGGATGGCAAATCCACCATCCCTCACAGGTGGGGCAAATGCGCTATAGTTTATGGGGTTGATGGCAGTGAAAACTAGCCCGGGTGGGTTAGGTTATATCATGTATAGGGATCTAGAAGAGATGACATTAGGTAACGTTAAGACTAGTTAGTGACTGATACCTGTAGTGGGGACGCAGGTAGATTAGCGTGGATTATAATGACGTGGGAGCGCAATAGTTTAAAGGGACGACTGGGAAGCGCAAGTTTCAGAGGGGAGTAGTTAGCTGAGATGATGCCGTGTGTGTGAAGATTGAACAGGTGAGAATTGAACAGGTGTGATTGCACAGGTGTGCAAATGAACAGGTGTGTGGAGCAGTGTATGAGGGAGTAGTGGTGATGTGTGTTGTGTTGACCAACTGGTCCAGGAAGAGGAGGAGGGTGCAGGTGGCACCAGGTGTGATTGCACAGGTGTGCAACAACAGGTGAATGGAGAATGGTTGTGTGAAATAAATGGTTGTATGGAATAAATGGTATGGAGTATTGGAATGGATGGTCGTGGAGTGAGTATGGTGGAAATTGTGGAGTGGAGTGGATGGTGCGAAGGTGTGAATGGGGGAAGAGTGGACCCCCATCACGGATACCCGGGGCGGGTAGTGTAAGTGTTAGGTAGAGGGTATAGGTAAATTGTGGTTGGATATTGGCATCTGTGGTGCGGGTGAAAGAATGGTCTTTGGATGGGTGCATTAGTGTCGTGGAAATGGCGGGGCGTGTAGCCTGTTAGTGTGTGTAGTTGGTTGGGCGCTCCACCACTGTAAGGATGTCGGCCAGGTGAGGCCGCAGGTGGGCTCTGGGAGCCGGTAGTAGTTGTTGTGGATGGGGCCCGAGGATCCGGAGGACGGACCCGGGTAGCCCAGTGCCAGAGGGCACCGAGTGGGGTGACAGAGCCAGGAGGGGCCTGCCCCAGTTAGATAGGTTAGGGTGAGGAGCTAGGTAAGCTCGGGTGGCAACTACAGTGGTGGAGGTGTGCAGGTGGGTAGACCTGCTGGGAGAGCTACACGTCGCAGCCCAGAAATTGTGCGAGGGCACCGGGAGATGAATCGGGGGAGTGAGACCCCAAATTGAGAAGCACCACAGTTTGGTCAATGGGAATTGGTTATTAGAACCCATAGTGTAAGTTGGCCAATGGATTGGCAGGGAAAGACCCCGGGTAGTGTAAAGTGTGTTAAAGTCATTTAGAAAATAGTTAGGATGAAGGATCTCCTCGCACCATCTGCATCCACTCACCTGAGGTGACAGGTACTCCACACCATGCCATGTTTTGATTATTTTTTATGATGCAAATGTTTGGATTGTGAGACGCATCATGACGTGGGTGTGACATTGTGCTTTGATGTTCCATCTCTACCTCCTTATGAGGATTGATGACGAATTGGGTGATGGCAAATTTTGGTTAGAGGGATTGTGGTGACGAATTTGGTATAGGGGAAATATGGGGAAGACGTGACAGTAGTGACGAATTGGTAATGTGTAGATTTTGTACATATGGGGTAAGGGCAAGGGTAGGGTAGGTGTCAGGGGGGTGACGTACGGTAGGGACGAGCTTTCTCACTTCGCCCTCCGTACGCATTTCACCTTGCATTGCCTTATTGACGTGTACCCTTGTGACCTTACCCCTCGCTCAATTGTCTTTCTTTTGTCTCCCACATGACCTGTGCGCCATTGGGTGCCGAGGGGAGCGTGCGTGAGGTGGCCATTGTGCGCCAGAGATTCCCAGAACCAGCATGCATTGCGTTGATGTACCACTTTATGGACCGCTGTTCTGCGGCCAAGTACCACTTGATGGACCCCAGGTTCTGGGGCAGGGCACCTCTGTTGGAGACCGGCCATAGTGGCCAGGGAATCTTGCTTGCGGACCTCGGTAAGGTGGCACCTATGCCAAACAGGTGGACCACCCGTAGTTGGCCCCTGAGGCCCTAAATTAAAAAAACGAACACAAGTTGTGCTTTTTTTATTTATTTCCAAGTAGGACGCATGAAGCCAGAAGACGTCGGGAAGAACATCGGCCCAGCAGAGAAAGAGAAGACCACCACCAGTTGTTTTGTTGTGTTTATTATGAACCATGGTGACTGCACACCGAGTGGTGCTTTTGGTGCTTTGTGGTGCTTTTGGTGCTTTTGGGTGCTTTGGTGGTATTGGTACTGGTGCATCGATGCAATGCGTGCTGTCTCCTCCCTCCCAACAGGAATTTCTTTTTCTTGTTCCCTAAGAAAGAAACAAAAAAAACACAGGTCCTGGGTTGCGTTGTAAATAAGAAATCACGTCATTGTAAATAATGCTCCCCACCGTAAATGTATAGTTTGAGAATAATTCCGTAATTCGGTTAGCTGTGGGCTTGAGTCTGTTAGACAGGGTGCAATGCAATAGGGGGACATACTTATTTGTGTTTTAAGATTGTCACACTCAGGGTCAGGTTAATTGTAGAGGGAATTACACCTACGTGTCACACTAAGTTAAAGTTTAGTAGGCCCGAGCCCGGGCCTGAAGAAAGGAGGGTGCAGTGTAACGAATTTGAGAAGTGTAACGGTTTTTGAGAAGTGTAACAATTTTGGAGGAAGTGTAACGAATGTGAAAACGTTACAATGTGAACGTTACAAAAGTATGGTAACACCCTGGTAATGTAAATAATGGTCGCAGCCGTCCTCCTAGTTAATTCCATGAAACTTACACGCAGGTCACGATATATCTTTTTAAATAGTGTATTTCCTTATTCCATGTAGGCTAAATCTGTGTTTCCCACTAGATTGACTTTGCATTGTATCAAATAAAATAAGAGTAGGCCCTTGCAATTTCCCCAAACATCTCCGCTCTCCAAAGTTCCTTTCAAAAGGGTGGGAGTTGTGTTCAATCCCGCAAGCCGCCATTGCCCATGTGCTAATCTCGGAGAAGAAAGGCGTGTCTCCACCTCGTCATCGAGGGGAGGAGTGAGCCAGAGGGTCGCATGGCCAATCAGCACCGCGGTGAGCGAACCGGTAGGCGTGCCCTCGCAGCCGGCGGCTTGATTCCGCCGCAAGTTATAAAAGCGACTGTAAGGGACTGCTTTATGAGATGACCTGGGAGATGAGCAAAGAGGCGGCACCAAGAGGAGCGGTGAGATGCGAAACGCTCCAAGCCAAAGAGGAGAGGTACTCGGCAAGGAAACCAGCTTTGGAGAGACGCGCTGAAAGGAGGGAGACGGCTCCACCACAAGAAGAGGAGCAGGTGTGCCGAACCAGCGCGTGACGTCTACAGCAGCGGATACGCGACGGAGGGTTTTCCCGCCAAAAACCGCGAGGAATTGAGAGCTGCTGCCTCCGACCTTGCCTCCCTCTCAAGCAATCCACCTCCAGCCCTACCTGCCTGCAATATCCCCTGTGTAAGTGTGAACGTCCTGTCCTACTCGTTGTCTTGGGATTAAGTAAATTGAGTAGAATAAGCTAACGATGCACTGTGTGACTGCTTTTTCCATCCATTGCTTGTAAATAATTTTGGTCTGTTCTTCCTCCGTACTCTGTCTTTTTCTCTTTTCCTTCTCTTTCGGTCGCTTTAGAGGTTTCCCGATTGAATATCTGTGGGGCGATCTGGTCAACGTCGGGTGGAATCGGGTTCTAATCGGGGAGTAACTGTTCGGACGCGGTAATACACCACCGCTCGGTCAATATAACATCTAAAAACCGCGTCTGTAACAATATATATATATATATATATATATATATATATATATATATATATATATATATATATATATATATATATATATACAAACTTGGCATTTAATATGGAATATTTCTTTTGTGGGGGTGAACTTACTTTTCAAGATGACTTCGAACCAAAAGTTAATTGGAATGATGTTGAAATTATTCTAGATTTTGTTAATGTGACCTTTAAAAGAAACAAAAACCACATTTGACATTTCGAAACAAATAAATTGATCCTTGAAAGTGATGTAAACTGATATCGAACTCAAATCACGGACAGTACTGTGTTAAACTTCTGTACGTTTTCCAGAAGTATCTCTTTATTTTGCACATTAGCCAAAAAAAATTTCAACAAAAACAAACGCTAAACTAGAACGGGCACTCGGTAGAGCGCATACCTTCGCCGCAGCTACTGTTCTGTACTTGGCATGGGAGTGTAGGGAACAGAACAACAAAAATACGATTTTGACCTTTTCGTGACCTTGACCTTGACCTTTGACCCGATTGCTCCCAAAATCTAATCAAATGTGTCCCGTATAATAACCAATCATCCCACCAAATTTCATGCAATTCGGTTGAATACTTTTTGAGTTATACGAATAACATACACACACACACACAGACATACAAATAAATACACAGCGATCAAAACATAACCTTCCGCTTTTGCGAAGGTAATTATGACTGGGATTACGGACAGTAAAATTACAGTTCAGTACTTCGTGTAACTCCCACGGGCATTCAGGAGAGCACGTACACGTCGAGGCATGCTGTTCACGAGATTTGCCAAGGTTTGCACAGGAATCGCTTGCCATGCAGTGACAATAGTCTGCTGCAATTCACGCACAGAGGCAGGCTGCTGGTCCAAGTTGTCGATTTGACGCGTTAATTCTGCCCACAAGTTCTCTATCGGATTCATATCCGGGGACATGGCAGGCCACTCCATATGCTCTACACCACGGTCAGCAAGAAAGTGTTGGATCATGCGAGCACGATGAGGCCGTGCATTGTCATCTTGGAAGACAAAGTTTCCTTGAAAGGCTGCACGAGCAAATGGAAGCAATGTTTCTTCCAGAATGACCCAGTACTTGAACTGGTTCAGGTTTCCATTCAGAACAACCAGGTCAGTTTTGCCCCCTGCATGAAAAGCAGCCCAAACGGTCACCCCACCACCTCCAGCTTGGACTCTTGGCACTATACAATCTTTGTTGTGGGCTTCATGCACTTGTCTGCGCACTCGGACGCGGCTATCTTGACGATAGACCAGAAATCTAGACTCGTCACTGAAGGTCACGTGATTCCAGTGTCCTGGCTGCCATTGACGGTGCTCTCTGGCCCACTGCAATCGGCGCAGGCTGTGTTGTCTGGTCAGGCGTGGCTTTCTCAGGGGACGCCTGGCACGATAGCCTGCTTGAAACAGTCGTTGGTTGACTAGCCTTCTGGATACAGGCACATTTGTCAGTTGCTGCCACTCAGCCCTAAGCCGATGAGCTGACATGGTACGGCCATTGCAGACTAACCGGTGCAGCTGGCGATCATCTCTCCTTGTGGTTCTGCGTGGACGTCCTGGCCTCGGTATTGGAGTAGGGACACCCCTCTGAGCATTTCGTTTCAGGATCTTTGACACCTGACCTTGAGTGATGCCAAACTGCCGAGCAATAGCACGCTGTTTCATGCCAGAATTTCGTAAAGCCACCACTCCATGACAAACAGCATTGTCAAGTTGACGGACCATCTCCAGAGGAAGCGGCAATAACCTTTGTAGATGTGCAGCAGTTGTTTTCCACAAATACAGAACGCAACAACCCTTATATACCCCATTGTGAAGCCAATCGTCAAATGTACCTGTCCTTACATTTTGTCACGCCACCTGTGATATAATCCTGTTATTGACTTCTTGCTGCGAAAGACAATCAGTGACATGGTTCTTTCAACAAAGACTTCACCGAAGGGTAAAAGAAACTCACCAGATTGATATACTGATTTCAGAAAGTAAACCCAAGTCAAGATAAATAATATATTCCATATTAAATGCCAAGTCTGTGTGTATGTATATATATATATATATATATATATATATATATATATATATATATATATATATATATATATATATATTGTTGCAGACGCGGTTTTAGATGTTATTTTACCGAGCGGTTGGTATTACCGCGTCCGAACAGTTACTCCCCGATTAGCCCGATTCCACCCGACGTTGACCAGATCGCCCCACAGATATTCAATCGGGAAACCTCTAAAGCGACCGAAAGAGAAGGAAAAAGAGAAGAAGACAGAGTACGGAGGAAGAACAGATTTATTATACACACACAAGCAAAAAGGAAGAGCGACCAAAATTATTTACAAGCAATGGATGGAAAAAGCAGTCACACAGTGCATCGTTAGCTTATTCTACTCAATTTACTTAATCCCAAGACAACGAGTAGGACAGGACGTTCACACTTACACAGGGGATATTGCAGGCAGGCAGGGCTTGAGGTGGATTGCTTGAGAGGGAGGCAAGGTCGGAGGCAGCAGCTCTCAATTCCTCGCGGTTTTTGGCGGGAAAACCCTCCGTCGCGTATCCGCTGCTGTAGACGTCACGCGCTGGTTCGGCACACCTGCTCCTCTTCTTCTGGTGGAGCCATCTCCCTCCTTTCAGCGCGTCTCTCCAAAGCTGGTTTCCTTGCCGAGTACCTCTCCTCTTTGGCTTGGAGCGTTTCGCATCTCACCGCTCCTCTTGGTGCCGCCTCTTCGCTCATCTCCCAGGTCATCTGGTGAAGTAGTCCCTTACAGTCGCTTTTATAACTCGGGGCGGAATCAAGCCGCCGGTTGCGAGGGCACGCCTACCGGGTCGCTCCCCGCGGTGCTTATTGGCCATGCGACCCTCTGGCTCACTCCTCCCCTCTATGACGAGGTGGAGACACGCCTTTCTTCTCCGAGATTAGCACATGGGCAATGGCGGCTTGCGGGATTGAACACAACTCGCACCCTTTTGAAAGGAACTTTGGAGAGCGGAGATGATTGGGGAAATTGGAAGGGCCTACGCTTATTTTGTTTGATACAATGCAAAGTCAATCTAGTGGGAAACACATATTTAGCCTACATAGAATAAGGAAATACACTATTTAAAAAGATATATCGTGGCCTGCGTGTAAGTTTCATGGAATTAACTAGGAGGACGGCTGCGACCATTATTTACATTACCAGGGTGTTTACCATACTTTTGTAACGTTCACATTGTAACGTTTTCACATTCGTTACACTTCCTCCAAAATTGTTACACTTCTCAAAAACCGTTACCTTCTCAAAAAAAACCGTTACACTTCTCAAAACCGTTACAATATATATATATATATATAGTGCATTCAGAAAGTATTCAGACCGCTTCACTTTTTTCACATTTTGTTATGTTGCAGCCTTATGCTGAAATCGTTTAAATTCATTTTTTCCCTCATCAACCTACACTGAATACCCCATAATGACAAAGAGAAAACAGGATTTTAGAAAGTTTTGCAAATTTATTAAAAAGAAAAAACTGAAATATTACATTGACATAAGTATTCATACCCTTTGCTAAGACACTTGAAATTTATCTCAGGTGCCTCCCATTTCTCTTGATCATCTTTGAGATGTTTCGACACCTTGATTGGAGTCCACCTTTGGTAAATTCAATTGATTGGACATGATTTGGAAAGGCACACACTTGTCTATATAAGGTCACACAGCTGACAATGCATAGCAGAGCAAAAACCAAGCAATGAGGTCGAAGGAACTGCCTGCAGAGCTCAGACAGGATTGTGTCGAGGCACCTATCTGGGGAAGCCTACAAAAAAATTCTGCTGCATTGAGCGTTCCCAAGAGCACAGTGGCCTCAATAATTCTTAAATGCAAGAAGTTTGGAACAACCAGGCTCTTCCTCGAGCTGGCCACCCGGCCAAACTGAGCAATCGGGGGAGAAGGGGCTTGGTAAGAGAGGTGACCAAGAACCCGATGGTCACTCTGGCTGAGCTCCAGAGATCCTGTGTGGAGATAGGAGAAACTTCCAGAAGGACAACCATCACTGCAATACTCCACCGATCTGGGCTTTATGGCAGAGTGGCCAGACGGAAGCCTCTCCTCAGTGAAAGACACATGAAAGCCCGCTTGGAGTTTGCAAAAAAGCACCTGAAGGACTCTCAGACTATGAGAAACAAGATTCTGTGATTAAACGATTTCAGCATAAGGCTGCAACATAACAAAATGTGAAAAAAGTGAAGGGGTCTGAATACTTTCTGAATGCACTGTATCTTTACACATTCATTCATTCAAATATAATACAATAGCTTAAATTTAGATTGCGCACATCATTCCTGAGTCATGACCACAAACAGGTTTAAACCAATGTGGTTAGTGACATCAAAAGTTTATGTAATGGTGCGAGTAAAAGTCTGCTATCTTGCAGCAAGCCGATTGCAGGATTAAATGTGCTGGTGGTAACCGTTTTACCACTTTACAATTCCAGCTAAACATTGTACTGGCAATTTTTTTTGGGGGGTGATGGAGGGGGCATGTAATCTGGTCTCGACTGTTTCATTGCTGGGGATTATCGCTGGACAAGGTCACTACAGGTCCATCACAGAGTTTTTATGATGTTGTCTTCAATGAGGATAGGAACTTAGAATTTGCCCACGGTCCCATTGCACAAAGGCTACACTTTTTCAAAAGGAAACACAGGGTCTTCAACATCCATATACCCGTTGCAACAGCAGGTGTCTCGTCCCTTCTAAAATACCCTCAAGCAAGGCCCTAACCTGTAAAGCAATGCCAGATATCCTTTTGTGTCAGGAATCAAACCCAATCAAACACGTGCTGTACCTCTGAGCTCGTCCACCATCGCAAAGATATAATAAACGAGCCACGTTCACAGATGTAGTGTTCTGTCATGCAATATTATGTGTCTGTTGGTGAGTCGACAAATTATGAGAATATATGTATTAATCACAACTCCCTTGGAACTTAATATGACTCATGTAGACGTTACCATTGACTCAGCAGAGCCTGTGAAAATGTATTTCACCATATATTTGCAAAACATGTACAACATTGAAAGCGAATTATAGTAATGAAAACTTTTTTAAAAAATCAACTTCAGCATTAAAAGTTTCAGAACCACATCTCAAGTTGTACACGATCATAAATAACTGACAAGCTGAGAATGTCATCTTTAACTGACAGGTATGAAGGATAGTATAGTGTGGTTAAAATTTTTAAAATTTAAAAATATAGTGTGATTTAAAAAATGTCAGTTGTTTTCAATATCTGTTGCAACTAAGATAGTTTATTGAAGTTGTATATTTATTCAGTCAAGTCAATCTGTTTCGAGCGGAAAGCCAATTTGAGCAGAGTAGAACATCTGCCAAAAAACAGTTTTTGCTTTGAGCCATGCGCAATGCCATGTAGGTGGAAATTGATCTCTTAAATATGTATTACACTTCTCACTGCAGGGTTCGCCTTTTATAAAGGTACATTGAACATTTTAGGGGAGACATACATACATGTGTAGTTCATGAAGTCATTGGGCTCCTCCACATGTGATTCCCACAATATTTGGTGATTACATCTCCTTCCAGACTCTGTGGCATAATTGTTAAAGAGTCCGCTCAGAGTCTGGGTGGTTGGTGGTTCTAACTCCGGCTGAGTCATACCAAGGACTTTAAATATGGTACGTGCTGCTTCCACTCACCAATTAAAAAGGATAGAACATGGACAAACAACGCTGGGGAGGAAATTACAGTGCAGGCTTGATGGGTCTAACAGGTCACTTCTTGGAAGGGAAAACATCAATCCAGTCCACATCTTTAGCCATTCTTTCATCCAAAGGATTATTTTACATGGAGATTGTTCTTTATTAACTATACCTGTGCCTGCTGAAATTACACCCAATAACGCACATTTTCAAACTTTTTGGGCATGAGGGGTTATCGCACAATAACCTCAAAACAAACCAGAGTGAAAAAGAAGGCTGCAAGTCAGGAGACGACGATGGTTCATGAGCGAGCGGTATTCAATGACAAAGGACGGACTATAACCGAAACAGGCCCGGACTGGGGGTTCGGGGGCCCACGTGGCAGGTGTCGGCCCCTGACATGCGGTGTACATGCCTATTTACAAAAGACCCCAATGCGCTGCATGCGCAGGCCTTTAAGAGCCAGCTGTACGTAATTGTGTGTGGTGCTGGCCCGGAAATGTCAAAACGAAGGTTACTGACCTTGAAATGAGATAGGAAATAATGTATAATCAGTTATGAGCTTAGTTAGCTACACAATACCGAAAATTCGGTTCGATTCCGATAACTTTGAAAATTTGACCTTTGTGACCTTGAAATGTCAAAACGAAGGTTACTGACCTTGAAATGAGATAGAAAATAATGTATAATCAGTTATGAGGTTAGTTAGCTACACAATACCGAAAATTCGGTCCGATTCGACAACTTTGAAAAGTTAACCTTTGTGACCTTGAAATGTCAAAACGAAGGTTACTGACCTTGAAATGAGATATAAAATAATGTATAATCAGTTATTAGGTTAGTTAGCTTCACAATACCGAAAATTTGGTTCGATTCTGACTACTTTGAAACTTTGACCTTTGTGACCTTCAAAGGTCAAAGATTCTGAAATTTGTTGGAAAACTTGTATTTCATTGTGTATATGATAATATAAGATCATGTACGACATTTCACCCCATCAGGAAGCGAACAATGTAATAAAACCATCAAAAATCGACTTTTCTAAATTTCGTGACCTTGTGACCTTGACCTTGGGGCGAAAATGAAAAATCGAGCTCCGTGGGGCTAGACACATGACATTGGCCTAACCAAATACCGAAACCCCTGTCAGATTCCACCAACTCCCTCGGAGAAGATGTAGCTTGAACTCGATTACCCCCTAAAAAGACATCTTTTCTGGGCGTGGCTCCGCCCACAATGGGCGCAGTACGCCCACTCTAGGCAGGACACAACTAGATCATGATATCAACCTCCCACCCAAGTTTCATCAAGATCGGATGATATCATCGGGTAGTTATGCTGTGGACAGACAGACACACAGACTGCACACCCATGACGAATATAGTGGTCACTTGATAACTCGTGAACCAATTAATTTAAACAGTCTGAACATCGTGGCACCGATCAGTAAAATTGTCAATTTTATCTGCAATCTTGTATACAAGTTTAGAAAGATCGTCTGCACAAGACCTAACCCGAAGGTTATTGTGGTTGGAATTCTCCTGCAGCATTATTCTTTCCCATCTGCTTGAATTGCTCGTTACTCTGGTGACATTGAAATAACTGTTTTGCTGGACCGAAGGAAACTTCTGACAATTTGTTAACAATCAGCATTTCTAACTTTTTGCTAAGCGGAAAATAGTTTCCTCTACAGCTGGACTGGCTTCAAGTGTGCAGGTTAAAAGTTTTCATTTCAGTTTTTACCTTTTGACCCTGTTGCGTAAAAAAGATGGAAAATTGCGAAAATTCCAATCAGTTTTGTATAACCATACAAAACATATCGATAAAAAAAAATCCTTGCTGTATTAAAGAACCACAAACAATCATTAATGTTGAACTTCCCAATGTGGAAATACATGTTGTGGTTTTGATTGTTTTTGTCTTGAAAACATGTAGTTGTAAAATACATTGCTAATCATTGACATTTGTTGTTAATGTGTTATAAGAAGATGGTGATCACTTGTTCTGTGGCCTGACATTAAAAGGTGAAATGGTTACATCATTTAAACTTTTCATTGATTGAGGATAACTATTGTTTCATTTCTCTACTTCTGCATAAGGCCACGAACTTGCTATTGAATCCGTGTGTGTTTGTGTGTATTCCTGAAATTGTTGAACATGTCTGAATTGTGAATAAACAAGGAACTTTAACTATAATTGCAAAAAAAGTCGCAATACTTGGAATATTTTGCTCATCTCACAATGACCCCAATAATGTACGAGTTTGTTGTTATTAAATTTATCCACAGTGATCATTGTTTGTAACCTTGTAATTTTTGTGGAAATGGGAAAACATTAAATCCATTGCGCTGAAATGACACCTTCACAAAACATGTGAAGTGTTCCGATACCATAATGGCGATTGTATTTCTTGTATTCTTTTCACTGAGGAAATGATTGGAGAATGGGAGGTGGTTTGTTATTGAAATTATACTTATGATGACCATTGTACAGATTATTAAAATGTTTTCACTTTTCTGCAATGCGAGGTTACAAAATCCTTTTTGGCTAATATGTCTACTACTACTAGTACTACTACTACTACTACTACTGATACTATATATATATATATATAACCACCTTTAGAGGCCATTTTTCCCCGCAAAGCGGGGGTTGGCCTTTTTCGGGAACCGTGGTTGTTGTTGTTTTTCGGTCCCCTTTTTGAAGCAATGTTTTACGGCCGGATGCCCTTCCTGACGCCAACCCTTTTTGCCGCCTTTAACGACAAACAGGGAATTACCAGTGAACTGGTACTCAATTAGCCGACCTCAGAAGGATGACAGGCTGAGTCAACCCCCTTGGCGTTAATTCAGCAATCGACCGGGATTCGAACCCAGGATCCTAGGATCCTAAGCCGGCACCCTAGCCGCTAGCCCAACACCAACTACTCATAATTATAATAGTTGAAACACTCCACAATTCAATTTCTAATTCACATATTTTCGTGTTCCATATTGTTTAAAGAACAGATTATCTTTGGACGTAATCAATATATAACGAAATATTCCATTCTTGTATCTCAACTCTATTATGCTTCAGATACTAAATAGCTTTTGTCATTCATGAATGTGTTTCTCGACCTGTGCTGCATCACAGTAGCATCAAATCCATGTGTGCATGAAACGGTGCTACACATGCGTGCTACATGTACACAACAGTAACAACGTATTAATATATTAATGTGTGCAGTCATCTTCATAGAGCTTCAGGTCATTCACGAGAAGTCGGAAAACATTCCAGGGACTCAAACCAATCCAGTAAGTATCGCAACTTTGTCGCAGGATACTCAACTAAAGGTGGCAGGATTTTCCAATTTTTTCAAGCTGCCTGTGATAGAAAAATTCCCTTAATATTCGTCAAATACACCATTGGATCTTAAATATCCACGAACAACCAATTTTATCTGCAATCTTGTATACCAGTTAAGAATGATCGTCTGCACAAGACCTAACAGGAAGGTTCTTGTGGTTGGAATTCTCCTGCAGCATTATTCTTTCCCATCTCCTTGAAATATTCCCGGTGTCTTTGAAATACTGCAATTGTTTTGCTGGACTGAAGGAAACTTCTGACAACTTTGTTAACAATCAGCGTTTGTCACCTTTTGCTAAGCGGAAAATAGTTTCCTCCACAGTTGGACCGGCTTCAAGTGTGCAGGTTAAAAGTTTTCATTTCAGTTTTTACCTTTTGACCTTGTTGCGTAAAAAAGACGGAAAATTGCGAAAATCCAAATCAGTTTTGTATAACCATTCAAATATATATTGATAAAAAATTCCTTACTGAATTTGAAGAACCATGAACGATCGTTAAGTTGAACTTCCCAATGTGGGAATCCATGCTTTGCTTTTGATTGTTTTTCTTCTTGAATGCATGGAGTTGTAAAATATATTGCTAATCATTGACATTATTAATAACTAACAGGATTGCCCAGCGTTGCTTGGCATCAATTTTCCTTCCCACTCCCCCCCACCCCCCATTTTTTTTGTGGGTGCCGAAAACACTTCCCGCCACCTACGAAGGAAAATTGATATTTAATATCATAATAACTCACAAATCTCGTTTTTTCATTTCTGTTCCTCACAATTCTATCTCTCTCTTTTACACACACACACACACACACACACACACACACACACACACACACACACACACACACACACACACACACACACACACACACACCTTGTTTTTTTTTTTCTCACAATTCTATCTCATATGATTTTCAACTCTTATTTCTCTTTTTCAAGTCTTATTTGAAAATGCAGTTAATTAATTGTACAGTATTGGTTGTTCCTAAACTTAAATATATATAATTTAAATGGATTGCTGTAAATGATGTTAATTTAATTTTAAATTATTTAAATTTAAATTTAAATTTAATTATTGTCAATTTTAATATAATAATTTATACACACACGCCCTAATCGGGGTTATTTTCATATCACATTTCACATAGAGACAAAATCTCAGGCCGTAAAAGATTTTACTACCAGAGCGATTTTTAAAATCGTACTATTTCTTTTCAAAAAAAAATTACAATTTTTTTTCCAAAATCCCTCCCTGACACTCACTGATGAACCGCTGAATGTTTGACGAAGATCGTTCAGACATCTGAGAATAAAGGCAACACAAACAGACAGACAAACGGCTCTTTTATAGTATAGATGGTTTATACGAAGGGGTGATCACTTGGTCTGTGGCCTGACATTAAAGAGTCAAAAGGTTAAGTTAAATTGTTTTAACCCTTTGATTGATTAAGAATAACCATTGTTTAATTTCTCCACTTCTGCATGAGACCATGGACTTGTTAATAAACCCGTGTGTGTGTGTGTGTGTGTGTGTGTGTGTGTGTGTGTGTGTGTGTGTGTGTGCGTGCATAATATATATGTACAGGGCATGTGTATGTGTATATATATATATATAATATATAACACACATATATATATATATACATATATGTATATGTTTTTTTTCCTGAAATTGTTGAACGTGACTAAATTGTAAGTAAACAAGAAGCTTTAACTTTAATTTCAAATAGTTAGAATATTTTGCTCATCTTACAATGACCCCAATGATGTACGATTTTGTTGTTATTAAATTTATCCACATTGATCATTGTTTGTAACCTTGTAATTTTTGTGGAAATGGGAAAACATTAAATCCATTGCCCTGAAATGACACCTTCACAAAACATGTGAAGTGTTCCGATACCATAATGGCGATTGTATTTCTTGTATTCTTTTCACTGAGGCAATGATGGGAGAATGGGAGGAGGTTTGTTATTGAAATTATACTTTTGGTGACCATTGTAAAGATTATTTAAAATGTTTTCACTTTTCTTCAATGCTTGGTTGCAAAATATTTTCGGCTAACATGTATAATAATAATAATAATACTAGTACTACTACACCTACTACTACTACCAGTACTACTACTACTACTTCTACTACTACTACTACTACTAATAAAAATAATAATAATAATAATAGTTGAAACATTTCACAATTCAATTTGTAATTCACTTGTTATAGTTTTCCATATTGGTTAATGAACAGATTATCTTTGGACGCAATCAATATAACGAAATATTCCTTCCTTATACCACAACTCTATTATGCTTCAGATAATAAATCGAGGTGTGCATGAAACTGTGTTTGCATGTGCTATATGTACACAACAGTAATGAGTATTAAAATATTAATGTGCGTAGTAATCTTCATGGAGCTTCAGGTCATTCACGATAAGTCAGAATACGTTTCAGGAACCAAAACCAATCCTCAAAAGTCAGAAAAGCAACTTTGTCACTGGATACTCAACTAAATGTAACAGTTATTTCGAATGTGTTCAGATAACCGTGGATAACTCCCCCACTCTTTGTGATAAGACACTGTGGGATCTTTACCACCAATCAAAAAGCAGTGCTGGCAGATGGATCCCCTGGCTTAATGTCCATCTAATGGACAGAACACATGCTGATACATCACTCTGCATGAGGTACAAAAGGACGACAGGTGATAGCTCGGTCGAGATTCGAACGCCGTCTAGACAATTCAAAGGTAAGTGGGCATACCTCTATGCTATCCTGCCAACTCAAAAGCACAAACCAAACTTTAAAAAATCCATTATTTCTATTGCAAGTTGTACAAGCATTGCTCAGCACTTAAAATGTCTAACGTAGAAGTAATAATAATAAAAAAGTGATTCCTCTTTTAAGAGGTGAATAAAATGTACAATAACTAGAAAAGCAATTAAGTTTTGTATTAAAAAAAATAAATAAAAAAGATGCCATGCATTGACTTTTCTTGCAATCCAAGAAGCTCCCATATAAATGCTTCCTCGGTGTAATGATTTAGATAGATGACTCCTACAAAAGAGAGTTTCCACATTGCGGAACTGTTTTTCAATGTACCTGGACTGTGGTGGAAGGAAATCCCCTAAATTCAACTCCTGAAATGTTTCTTGCATTCATATTCCTTAATAGGACACTTAGTTTTGTAAACGTTAAACTATCTCTGTCGTACAAATAACAAAATACTGACAATAATTTGTGTAACTCACTGGTGAAGAGTTTGGCTCCTTGATGTCGCAGCCGAACAGTCATGTAATGTTTGACATTATTCTCGTGTCCACTTTTTTAAGGCAATTTGGATCGAAATGTTTTTTTAATATATTTGACCAGCAATTGAACGAGTCAATCCTTGCACAAGCACACAGTGTTTTATGTGATGAAGACTTTACTTATACCCAAGACCTTTTCCGCAAGTCGCCATTCATGTGCGTGTTTCGTCGAGAGAAAAAACTCAAAGTGCGCAATCGTTGGTATCCTTGATCAGAAATTACGTTATTTTGGGTTTTGTGGTGAACATATAAATATATAGAACTGGCTTGTCTGTAACACACGCTTGTGAATTAATCGATGGAAAAACTCATGTGTTGATGTATGAGAATTATTGAGGTGTGTTGATTTTCACGCTGTAGAACAGAAGCTCCGAGTAAGTGAGAAAACATTGAGGCAAAGAATAAGCAAAGAGTGTGGCCTAGGCTTATCACACTCGAGCAGCACATCCTGAATGATCCGATAGTACGATGAGGAGTCAAGGAACTGCGCTCCCAAACTGGACCTCAGGCTCACCACTATTTTAGACATAAAATAAACATTCATTCTCAAAACAAGAGCAACAGTGCACAGCTTATGCACTCTTTTAATACCCATCGACTTGTAATGCAAAACAACTATTTTTGAACAAGTTTGCCGAGTCATGAGAAAAAACTGGACGATTTCCAAAGGGTGATGGTTATCAACACCTCAAGTAGCTTGTTCAAGATGTTGTGGAAATGTCTCCATGGGGTTAATAATGTCTCCAAGGGGTTAATATAGAGCAGCTATTTCCTTAAAATGAATGTCTAAAGTAAATATGAAGTAAATAATGGTGTTATTACCTCCATGACCGAAGTGTTTTCACTCCTGTTTGTTTCTTTATTTGTTTGTTTGTCTGTTTGGCTGTCCATGAGCAGGATATCTCAAAACGTTATAGATAAATTTGGACGAAACTTGGTGGACAGGTTAGGTGTGCGACAGGGACAAATTGCTTAGATTTTGGTAGGGATATCGATCCGGATCTGGATGCTACAGTTTCTCAAGTGATTCTTCACCATTGAGAGATGGGGCCAAAAATGATAAATAGCACGATATTTCAAAAAGTTGTGGACAGCTTCACAAACAGAATTCAAACCGTGTGACAAACGATTCAAACTGGAACAGGGCGACCATAACACTGATGTCGAGGAGTAGAGATTTAGACCTGAGGCACAGGAGACAGTTGCTTCAAAGCGAATATATATATATATATATATATATATATATATATATATATATATATATATACATATTGTTATGTTGGTAGGGTAGAGCAATATCTAGAGTCAGGTAGATCTGAATAGGTAACATGCTTCGTCTGTCACGATAGGGAATCTACCTGTAATAAGTTCTGTGTGTAGTCCGGTTTGTCGGGTAAGAGTATACCTGTGAACATACCAGGATGTTCGTGTGCTAGGTAGTGATAGGGATTAAAGATAACAGCCCTTGTGTGTCACACCTGGTAATCAAACCTTTGTCCCTTATGGCAACGCACAACTGTAGACACTTAGATAGGCCCTTTATTACACACATTAATTAAATTCCCTTCCCTGACAAGGACTTCAGAAGAAAACTGACAGGAAACCAGGCCAGGACACCGCCGATGATTCCTGCCGCCGGTCGCATCACGAACTTGCATAGCAACATGCCCAGGAGGCCTGTGATTGGTCAGCGTGGTAGGCGCGAACCTGCCAGCCAACCAGTGCGGGAGGGAAGTCGCTGGAAGGTTCGGTGGAAGGCGCTGGTTGGTGGCGCGCCAAGGCTGACGTCACCGCCCAGGTTATATAAGGGTGCGCCGAACGGCATTTTCCCTCTTGCGCAGCTCTAGCCCTGGCGCTCTCTGGTTGTCTGGACGTGCTTGAAGCTCTTGCGTTTCTTCTTGGTCTTGAGAGGTCCTAGTGGTCGTTGGCTCGCCATCTGCGTGGTGCTTGGAGCGGTGATCGGTGCTTGTGCTTGGAGCGGTGCTCGGTGCTTGTGCAGGAGCGGAGCTCAGTGCTGTGAACGGGCGGGACCTCGTGTGCGAATGGAGAGGGCATTGGCTCGGGCCTTTGCGGTGCTGTGGTGCTGGGGCGAGGGACCTCGTGGTGTGCAGCAGGGCTTGGAGCCGCGGGGGGGGGGGGGGGGGGGGGAGGGACAAGACGACGGACAGTTAAGACACACCACTTAAACACCATAACGAACGTTTTCTTTTTATTAATTCATTCCTTTGTCTCGTTTCTGAAGTGAGGTGTGTGGATCCCAATTTAGGCCGGTTATTTGATTACCGTCGCGTTTAATTGTTTCGGGTTCCGTGAATAAATCGCTATTTTTGTACATTAAATCTTGTTTGTTCGAGTTCATTAATTTCCCTGCAGCTGCCGTCGGTTCGCTGAAGATAAGCGCTTTTGCCACAGCTTCCACTTCCCTTCTTCCTCCCGCGTTTTATAGCCGAATCCGTGTTTGGTCGTCACCTCAAGTAAATCCGTTCTGGCCATCCGTGGTCCCTGGTGTTAACCGGAAGGGTCCGAGCAACAATATATATATATATATATATATATATATATATATATATATATATATATGTACTAGCAAAAGTACCCAGCGTTGCTGGGTAAAAATGAGTAGTTTTCTGATGGGGAATATGATATATGCAATCTGGGTCCATCATCTAGAGGCAACTTAAAAAACACATCGCAGGTACAGTGGAGCAGTGGCGTATCGAGGAAAAATGATGCTCAGGGCAAGATGTCAAATTGCCACCCCTCGTAACTTCCCATAAGTCTTTGAATGCTCTGTGTGTGTGTGCGTGTGTGTGTGTGTGTGTGTCCGTGTGTGTGTGTCTCCATGTGTGTGTCTCCGTGTGTGTGTCTCCGTGTGTGTGTGTCTCCGTGTGTGTGTCTCCATGTGTGTGTCTCCGTGTGTATGTGTACAGTGTCCGTGTCAGGGCTGTAACCTTTTTTACTATTTGAGTTTTGTCATCAAATTTTCCCCAAAGCTTTACTATGAGAATATGGAGAAGGCAAATTAATCATTTTGTCAAAAGGTCAAAGGTTAGCATCACATAAAATCATCAATTTTCATGTGATTGACCTGAAATTTTAAGAATTTGTATATTGGATCAATTAATTTTTCACCAATCAAAAGCTAGAAGCAGATTGGTTTTTTTAGATCTCAAGCTCAAAGGTCAAGGCTGCATAAAATCATCATTTTTCATTTTGTATTTTTTAAACTGTTTTCATTATTTTGAGCATACAAAAAAGAAGAAGAAGAATATGTCTGAATGCAAAGAGACGCGGACGGGCTTTGCATTTTCAGATGCTTTATGGTTTAGCAGTTGGAACTGCTGTTAAACTCAATTCTGCAGTAAAATAATATAAAGGCACGAACACCATGTCGGGACTCGATGAACAGGGACCGACAACCTCCTACCCCCCACCCACCACTCCACCCTCATACAACTCTCCCTCCAACCTCCCTTCTACTCCTCCTCCACCCACGTACAACTCTCCTTAATCCTCCTACCCCCTCCTTCTCTTCCCTCCACTCTCATACAACTCTCCGGATTTCACCGGACGGTGTTTGTACCTTTATTTCCTTTCCACACGTGGTTAAAAACTAAATTCAATACGCTCTACAAACTCTTAATCTGAACCGATTATCAAAATTTAATCTGCATAATTGAGTTTAACAGCAGTTCCGACTGCTTAAAAAAGTTTTCATTTGCTAAAAACGTTTCATTCAAAAAACGCATCTCCGGGCATTGTTGGCGGTGTTTGGCCAACCAAAAGTGCCACCCCCAAAAGTGCCGCTCGGGGAGGCCGCCACATTCACCACCCCCTCGCTACATAGTGCATGCAGTGGAGTGACACCCATAGAACTATGAATTAAGTTTAAAATAATCATATTAAAAAAGGGTGTTATATACTTATAACACACCTAAACTTCCCTGCCTTCTGACTAATTAATTAAGAGCCATCGCGATGCGGCTTAAGCACTCCAGCAAGCACTCCAACGAAATGGGTGATTAGGAACGGCTGGCTTGGCAAGCGATAGCAAGCTGATTGCTTCTGGTTGAAATGGCCGAGGAATTTTAAAAACAGATCGCAGGCACAATGGAGTGACATGCTATCCCATGGAAGTATGAATTAAGTTAAAATTGGCTGAAACAAAATGGTGGCTTAAGAACCCAGCGAGGTGCAGCCATATTGGTAAGCCTTTTTGGGGTTTTTTTCTTCTTATGATCACCTCGCTAGTCATCTTCAAAAAGGGTGTTATAACACACCCAAACACCCAGTTTTCATCAATGCGATCTGTTAGAGGTCCAGGTGTCTGCATGCAAAGTTTGGGGCTGCTCGGTTTCATGGTTTTGGAGTTATGGAGACAGACGGACGGACGGGCACTGCCTTTTATTATTATAGATGATATATATATATATATATATATATATATATATATATATATATATATATATATATATATATATATATATATATATATATATATAGCGGTTACCGCTGGATGCACACAATCGCCTTGCACCGGCCAGAACACGGCCAGACGCGCCTCTCCCGGGCATGCCCGGACTCACTGTTCCCGGGCACGCCCGAACCTCCCGGGCACGCCCGGTCTCGTCTTTCCCGGGCATGCCCGCTCTCGCCTTTCCAGGGCTCGCCCAGAGCGTCCGGGCATGCCCGCTATCGCCTTTTCAGGGCTCGCCCAGAGCGTCCGGGCATGCCCGCTATCGCCTTTCCAGGGCTCGCCCAGAGCGTCCGGGCATGCCCGCTATCGCCTTTCCAGGGCTCGCCCAGAGCGCCCGGGCACGCCCAGCCTCGACTTGCCAGGCCGCAGCCAAACACGCCCGGGCAGGTCCAGACTCGCCTTTCAAGGCTCGCCCTTGACACCCGGTATAGCTTTTGCCGGGCAAACTTCCCGACATAAATGTGTATATATATTGCTGCCCGATAAACGGGCTTGTCAGAATACCTGAGCTGTTTTGTTTCAATAAAGCAACTCGGACGAATTCCGTCTTTGGTCGCGTCAATTCTTTCGACTCGCGTTGGAGCGCAGTTCCTTCATATATATATATATATACAATATATATATATATATATATATATATATATATATATATATATATATATATATATATATATATATATCTTCTATCTATCTATAATTCCAGTAATCTCTGTGTGTCTGTGTGTGTGTGTGTGTGTTTGTCTGTGACCGCTGTTTCTCGACAACCACGGGTCCGATATACTTGAAACTTGCCAGGTATATTGCTGGGGACCCGAGGATGTGCCTTTTCATGGTTTGAAATTAATCGGACAAGTGGTTCCCAAGGTATGGTCACCGTACTCGCAAGCCGTTCGCTTTGGCTTTGCGAATGGACCAAACCATTTCATGTAAATAGAGGGGGGGGGGGGGGGTTCTACCGTACTCGCAAGCCGTTCGCTTTGGCTTTGCGAATGGACCAAACCATTTCATGTAAATAGAGGGGGGGGATATAATTTTCGATATATATATAGTACGGGCACGCCCTAGTATATATAAAGCAGTAAAGTATGTTTGTTTGTTTGTTTGTTTGTTTGTCCTCTTATAACTCGAGAACTACTCATCGCAGAGAAAAACCAAAGGCATATTCGGAATCAGTACGTCTCAGAGCAACTACAGCGCACCTTAAAATTTAAAAAATTTCGGGTTTTAAAATTAGCGTATTACGCATAATTAGCGCTAGCAGAAGAGAGAGGGATTCGAAGGGAGGGAGCGCAGCGCTCCTAGCGCTTCTGACTACAGCACACCTTAAAAATTTTAAAACTTCGGGTTTTAAAATTAGCGTGTTACGCGTAATTAGCGCTAGCAGAAGAGGGAGGGAATCTAAGGGAGGGAGCGCAGTGCTCCCTCTAGCGCTTCGCAGCGCCAGCGCTTCTGTTTATAGCGTAATTAGCGTATTTCGGAACGTTAATTTTTCAACTTCATATTCGGAATCAGTACGTCCAGAGAAACTTCGTAATGTTAATTTTTCAACTTCATCCGATTGACATGGGACCAACGGCATGTGACAGAGAGTGAAACATTTATTTACCGACAATGACTTCCGACTTCCGGGTTCGGAATGCGGGACCAATGCCATTTGACAGGGAATAAAAAATAAATGCGACATTCAATTGACGACAATGACTTCCGACTTGACTCCCCCCTTCCCCTCCCTCCCCTCCCCTCCCTCCCCTCCCACCCCTCCCCATCCCCCCCTCTTCTCCCGTCTCCCCCTACCCCTTCGCCTCTTCTCCCCTCTCCCCTCCCCCTCTTCTCTCCCCCTCCCCCCCTCTTCTCCCCCTCCCCCCCGTTCCCCTCCCCTCCCCCCTCCCCTCTCCTCCCCCGCCCGACAATGCCGGGTACTTCTGCTAGTATATATATATATATACACACATATACAGTGCATTCAGAAAGTATTCAGACCCCTTCACTTTTTTCACATTTTGTTATGTTGCAGCCTTATGCTGAAATCGTTTAAATTCATTTTTTCCCTCATCAATTTGCACTCAATACCCATAATGACAAAGAGAAAACAGGATTTTAGAAAGTTTTGCAAATTTATTAAAAAGAAAAAACTGAAATATAACATTGACATAAGTATTCATACCCTGTGCTATGACACTTGAAATTTAGCTCTGGTGCCTCCCATTTCTCTTGATCATCTTTGAGATGTTTCTACACCTTGATTGGAGTCCACCTGTGGTAAATTCAATTGATTGGACATGATTTGGAAAGGCACACACCAGTCTATATAAGGTCTCACAGCTGACAATGCATATCAGAGCAAAAACCAAGCCATGAGGTCGAAGGAACTGCCTGCAGAGCTCAGAGACAGGATTGTGTCGAGGCACAGATTTGGGGAAGCCTACAAAAAAATCTCTGCTGCATTGAAGGTTCCCAAGAGCACAGTGGCCTCCATAATTCTTTAATGGAAGAAGTTTGAAACAACCACGACTCTTCCTAGAGCAGGCCGCCCGGCCAAACTGAGCAATCGGGGGAGAAGGGCCTTGGTAATAGAGGTGACCAAGAACCCGATGGTCACTCTGGTTGAGCTCCAGAGATCCTGTGTGGAGATGGGAGAAACTTCTAGAAGGAGAACCATCACTGCAATACTCCACCGATCTGGGCTTTATGGCAGAGTGGCCAGACGGAAGCCAAACAGTTCAATCTTAGTTTCATTAGACCACAGAATCTTGTTTCTCACGGTCTGAGAGTCCTTTAGGTGCTTTTATGCAAATTCCAAGCGGCTTTTATGTGTCTTTCACTAAGGAGAGGCTTCTGTCTGGCCAATCTGCCTTAAAGCTTAGATCGGTGGAGTGTTGCAGTGATGGTTGTTCTTCTGGAAGTTTCTCCATCTGCACACAGGATCTCTGGAGCTCAGCCAGAATGACAATCCGGGTCTTGGTCACCTCTCTTACCAAGGCCCTTCTCCCCCGATTGCTCAGTTTGGACGGGCGGCCAGCTCCAGGAAGCGTCCTGGTTGTTCTAAACTTCTTCCATTTAAGAATTATGGTGGCCACTGCGCTCTTGGGAACTTTCAATGCAGCAGAGATTTTTTTTTGTAGGCTTCCCCAAATCTGTGCCTCGACACAATCCTGTCTCTGAGCTCTGCAGGCAGTTCCTTCGACCTCATGGCTTGGTTTTTGCTCTGATATGCGTGGTCAGCTGTGAGACCTTATATAGACAGGTGTGTGCCTTTCCAAATCATGTCCAATCAATTGAATTTACCACAGGTGGACTCCAAGCAAGGTGTAGAAACATCTCGAAAATGATCAAGAGAAATGGGAGGCACCTGAGCTAAATTTCAAGTGTCATAGCAAAGGGTATGAATACTGATGACAATGTGATATTTCAGTTTTTTCTTTTTAATAAATTTGCAAAACTTTCTAAAATCCTGTTTTCTCTTTGTCATTATGGGGTATTCAGTGTAGATTGATGAGGGAAAAAATGAATTTAAACGATTTCAGCATAAGGCTGCAACATAACAAAATGTGAAAAAAGTGAAGGGGTTTTAATACTTTCTGAATGCACTGTATATATACACAATTCTATCATAAATGGCCAAAAGTATGCGGACATCCCTTCTAATTAGTGGATTCGGCTGTTTCAGCCACATCCATTGCTGATAGATATATATAATCAAGCACACAGCCATGCAATCTCTATGGACAAACATTGGCAGTAGAATGAGCCGTAATGAAGAGCTCAGTGACTTTCAACGTGGCACAGTCATAGGACAAGTCAGTTCCAACATTTCCAACAAGTGAGTTCATCAAATTTCTGCCCTGCAAGAGCTGCCCTTGTCAACTGTAAGTGCTGTTATTGTGAAGTGGAAACGTCTCGGAGCAACAAAAGCTCAGCCCCAAAGGGGTAGGCCACACAAGCTCACAGAACAGGACCACTGAGTGCTGAATCACATAAAAATAGTTTGGCCTCGGTTGCAACACTCACTACCGAGTTCCATACTGCCTCTGGAAGCAACGTCAACACAACAACTGTTCGGCAGGAGCTTCATGAAATGGGTTTCTATGGCTGAGCAGCCGCACACAAGCCTAAGATCACCATGCGCAATGCCAAGTGTCGGCTGGAGTGGTGTAAAGCTCGCCGCCATTTGGACTCTGGAGCAGTGGAAACACGTTCTCTGGAGTGATTAATTATGCTTCACCATCTGGCAGTCTGACGGACAAATCTGGGTTTGGCGGTTGCCAGGAGAACGCTACCTGCCCGAATGCATAGTGCCAACTGTAAAGTTTGGTGGAGGAGGAATAATGGTCTGGAGCTGCTTTTCAGGGTTCGGGCTAGACCTCTTAGTTCCAGTGAATGGAAATCTTAACACTACAGCATACAATGACATTCTAGACGATTGTGTGCTTCCAACTTTGTGGCAACAGTTTGGGGAAGGCCATTTCCTGTTTCAGCATGACAATGTCCCCATGCACAAAGTGAAGTCCATACAAAAATGATTTGTCGAGATTGGTGTGGAAGAACTTCACTGGCCTGCACAGAGCCCTGTCCTCAACCCCATTGAACACCTTTGGGATGAATTGGAACGCTGACTGCGAGCCAGGCCTAATCACCCAACATCAGTGCCCGACCTCACTGTCTTCCTCTTGGGTCTCTGATTTACAGAAAAATGTTCTAAGCTCATGAACGCATTGACCATGCTCACTTATGATCTACCTAATGCATAGTAATATGTAACACACACACACACACACACACACGCGCGCGCGCGTCTTGTTTTTTCATATCTGTTCCTCACAATTCTATCATATTCACACACACACACACACACACACACACACACACACACACACACACACACACACACACACGTCTTGTTTTTTCATATCTGTTCCTCACAATTCTATCATATTCACACATACACGCACGCGCGCGCACACACACACACACACACACACACACACACACACACACACACACACACACACACACACACACACACACACACACACACACACACACACGTCTTGTTTTTCATATCTGTCCCTCACAATTATATCATATTCACACATACACACACAGACACGCACACACACATACACACACACACACACACACATACACACACACACACACATACACTTAATTAATTGTACAGTATTGGTTATTCTTAAACTTTAATATTATTTAAAGGATCGCTGTGAATGAGATAATTTCACAACATCCCATATTCAACTTTATTAAAATTGTAAACCTCAAAACATAGTTTACACACACACACACACACACACACACACACACACACACACACACACACACACACACACACACACACACACACACACACACACACACACACACACCCTACTTTATTATTGATGAAGTGAAGTGAATATTATTGATGAATGGTTGAGATAAAAATAATAATAAAATATAATGAAGCTGATTGTTTGGTTTACATATTGATAATGTCGACGTAATAGACCAAGTAAAAATACAAATAGCAATCTCCCCACCATCATTGTATTACCTGCCACCCTTTCATATCACTATTTCGTGAACCGAGATTTGGATGCAAAATCATCAAGCGACATACTTCATAATCACTGCTCACATGCCTCCAATCAAATCATTTTTTTTACTCTGTCTGCCTGGCAGCCAAACGAAATTGAAAATCATTCCAAACAAGAAACTTACTGTTTTTAAGGACATCATAAAGGACACAAAACACAGACACGAAGAAATAATGAAATGTGTTAGATAAGGTGATGTAATAGACCTGCAGAAAATGGCAGTAAAACTGTAATTAACTTATTTATGGAGACTTTTACAATCTTGTTTTATTTAAATTTGAATTACATACTTGGACACTGTAGAGCACAAATCGCCTGCCATACGACTTAAAAGAACCTCCAGTTTTGCAGTACTTCAATTTAAACAAGGAGAAAAAGACATAAAATGTCATAGCCCCCGTGGTTTTAGTATTTTGCTGTACGGAGTTAAGGCCGTCAGTCGGCCATATTTGGCCGGATTACAAAACAAAATCTTTTGCATATATATTTTCTCATGTATTGTCTTTGTGATAAGTTTGAACAAAATCAGTTCATGCATGTCGATAAATGGGTGGGGACATGTTTAAGGAACAAAATGGACACCAGTCGGCCATATTGGATCTGATCTTGAAACAAAATGGCGTGCATATATAAGCCATCCTTCGTTATCTGTATGCCAAGTTTGAACAAGATCGGTAAATGCATGTCCGAGAAATAGTTGAGAACGTTTTCAATATCGGGTTCTAAAGGGTAATTCTAAAGGGTTTTAAAGTGTAATTTTAGAGGGTACTAAAGGGTAATTCGGAAGGCTTCTAAATGGAAATTCTGAAGGGTTATAAAGGCTAATTCTAGAGGGTTGTAAAGGGTAATTCTAAAGGGTTCTAAACTGTAATTTTTAAAGGGTCCTAAAGAGTCATTCTAAAGGGTTCTAAAAGGTAATTCTAAAGGGTAATTCTAGAGAGCTCTAAAGGGTAATTTTATGGGGGTTATAAAGGGTAATTCTCGAGGGTTATAGAGGGTTCTTAAGGGTAATTTTGAAGGCTTCTAAATGGTAATCCTGAAAGGTTTTCAAGGCTAATTCTAGGGGGTTGTAAAGGGTAATTCTGAAGGGTTCTAAAGTGTAATTATAAAGGGTTCTAAAAGTTCATTCTAAAGGGTAATTCTCGAGAGCTCTAAAGGGTAATTTTAGGGGGGTTATAAAGGGTAATTCTAGAGGGTTATAGAGGGTTCTTAAGGGTAATTTTGAAGGCTTCTAAATGGTAATCCTGAAAGGTTTTCAAGGCTAATTCTAGGGGGTTGTAAAGGGTAATTCTGAAGGGTTCTAAAAGTGTAATTATAAAGGGTTCTAAAAGTTCATTCTAAAGGGTAATTCTCGAGAGCTCTAAAGGGTAATTTTATGGGGGTTATAAAGGGTAATTCTCGAGGGTTATAGAGGGTTCTTAAGGGTAATTTTGAAGGCTTCTAAATGGTAATCCTGAAAGGTTTTCAAGGCTAATTCTAGGGGGTTGTAAAGGGTAATTCTGAAGGGTTCTAAAGTGTAATTATAAAGGGTTCTAAAAGTTAATTCTAAAGGGTAATTCTAGACGATTCTAAATGGTAATTTTAGGGGGGTTATAAAGGGTAATTCTAGAGGGTTATAGAGGGTTCTTAAGGGTAATTTTGAAGGCTTCTAAATGGTAATCCTGAAAGGTTTTCAAGGCTAATTCTAGGGGGTTGTAAAGGGTAATTCTGAAGGGTTCTAAAAGTGTAATTATAAAGGGTTCTAAAAGTTCATTCTAAAGGGTAATTCTCGAGAGCTCTAAAGGGTAATTTTAGGGGGTTTTTTTGTATACTGAATCGAGGCTCGTGAAAGAGCTAACATTTACTTCACAAACAAATCAACCAGACAAACAAAATACGGTTATAAAGGGTAATTCTAGAGGGTTCTAAAGGGTAATTTTGAAGGCTTCTAAATGGTAATTCTGAAAGGTTTTCAAGGCTAATTCTAGGGGGTTGTAAAGGGTAATTCTAAAGGGTTCTAAAGTGTAATTCTAAAGGGTTCTAAAGTGTAATTATAAAGGGTTCTAAAGTGTAATTATAAAGGGTTCTAAAGTGTAATTATAAAGGGTTCTAAAGTGTAATTATAAAGGGTTCTAAAGTGTAATTATAAAGGGTTCTAAAGTGTAATTATAAAGGGTTCTAAAGTGTAATTATAAAGGGTTCTAAAGTGTAATTATAAAGGGTTCTAAAGTGTAATTATAAAGGGTTCTAAAGTGTAATTATAAAGGGTTCTAAAGTGTAATTATAAAGGGTTCTAAAGTGTAATTATAAAGGGTTCTAAAGTGTAATTATAAAGGGTTCTAAAGTGTAATTATAAAAGGGTTCTAAAGTGTAATTATAAAGGGTTCTAAAGTGTAATTATAAAGGGTTCTAAAGTGTAATTATAAAGGGTTCTAAAGTGTAATTATAAAGGGTTCTAAAGTGTAATTATAAAGGGTTCTAAAGTGTAATTATAAAGGGTTCTAAAGTGTAATTATAAAGGGTTCTAAAGTGTAATTATAAAGGGTTCTAAAGTGTAATTATAAAGGGTTCTAAAGTGTAATTATAAAGGGTTCTAAAGTGTAATTATAAAGGGTTCTAAAGTGTAATTATAAAGGGTTCTAAAGTGTAATTATAAAGGGTTCTAAAGTGTAATTATAAAGGGTTCTAAAGTGTAATTATAAAGGGTTCTAAAAGTTCATTCTAAAGGGTTCTAAAGTGTAATTATAAAGGGTTCTAAAGTGTAATTATAAAGGGTTCTAAAGTGTAATTATAAAGGGTTCTAAAGTGTAATTATAAAGGGTTCTAAAGTGTAATTATAAAGGGTTCTAAAGTGTAATTATAAAGGGTTCTAAAGTGTAATTATAAAGGGTTCTAAAGTGTAATTATAAAGGGTTCTAAAGTGTAATTATAAAGGGTTCTAAAGTGTAATTATAAAGGGTTCTAAAGTGTAATTATAAAGGGTTCTAAAGTGTAATTATAAAGGGTTCTAAAGTGTAATTATAAAGGGTTCTAAAGTGTAATTATAAAGGGTTCTAAAGTGTAATTATAAAGGGTTCTAAAGTGTAATTATAAAGGGTTCTAAAGTGTAATTATAAAGGGTTCTAAAGTGTAATTATAAAGGGTTCTAAAGTGTAATTATAAAGGGTTCTAAAGTGTAATTATAAAGGGTTCTAAAGTGTAATTATAAAGGGTTCTAAAAGTTAATTCTAAAGGGTAATTGTAGACGGTCCTAAATGGTAATTCTAAGGGTTTTAAAGGCTAATTCTGGAGGGTTCTAAATGGTAATTCTAAGGGTTTTAAAGGCTAATTCTGGAGGGTTCTAAATGGTAATTGTAATGGATGTCGTTCATTTATAGGCTTTGCCTATTTTCATATTTAAAAATGGCAAACTGAACCGCTTCCTTCGGACATTGGTGCGATTTTTTTTTAACGATCATTGAAATCATTATTTTATTTAACTTGAAGTGCGCATAAAGCATGAAGCTTGAAGAAGCATGTTGTATGGTATTCTATAAACTTTAGTTTGAAAGTGTGCCTGTTGTTAAAAATATACACAAAGAATTAAGTTAAGCACCCCCCCCCCGTTTTTTTACAACCTCGCACATTACAAGTTTGTTGTCGTCAAAACAGTGTAATATACCCATGATATTGCTATATTTTCTGGAGAAGTGATATTATGGTCACATAAAAACATAACAATCATGCCGTTTTCAATATTTTATTCTGAATAATTAAAGGTGAAATTTTTTGGGAATTTTAGGCATATTTTCACCTCAATTTAAGTATGGAGCTATAGGTCCATCACGGACAGTGTGGATGACGTTTATGTTTTCTAACGTACAGTCATTGTTCTGAGAAGACCTCTAGCGATCTTTGCGTCAATAACGTGTGTAGGACCCACGTGATCGGATCACTGACTCAACCAATCACTTTTTTTCACTTTGATCACTCAATTTCATCAATGGATAATTGCTAATGTCATACCAATCATTATTTGATCTCACATACCTTAGAATATATGCCAATGTATACATATACACAAAGAATATATATTAGGGGGTGCTTACCTTAATTCGTTGTGTAGGGGTGCTTAACTTAATTCTTTGTGTATATATATACACATGACCTGTTGATTCGTTCCAGTAAGTGTTACAGTAAGTTAACTTCCAGTAAGTGAAACGTTGAGTAGCATGTCATAAACTGCTCAATAGCGTGACACAATCTGGACGATGGTAGTTAATAATGACTGCATCATCGTGTAAAGGTTTGTCTGCTTCCCCAGGTCGGGCAGTAACTGACGTCTCACGAATAATGAGTTTTGTGAACTTTGCATTGTCCACTTGACGTCCAGCCTTTGTGTGTTGGCCTCATTTGAAAGACACGTTGAAGAAAGAAAAACACAATTATCTGCATCATAAGCTTCAACCTCATACTTCTTGACCTTCCTTCCAATTGCTTTCTCCTCAGCATGGAAGGCGGTGAGCTGTTCGATCGCATTCAACAGCGTGGAGATCATGGATTTACTGAACGAGGTAATTACAGCAGTTCCATGAAGATCATTGTAAAATAATCCATTTGGAATCCTTGTAATTTGTTTTGCTTGAAACAACCTATCTGACAACTGGTTATTATGGATAAAGTTGCAAAGTATGTAAAGTATATGTTTTTTTTGTTCTGTTTTTTTTTTTTTTGTATACAAGATCGAGGCTCGTGTAAGAGCTAACATTGATCAATAAAAAAGACAAACTGACACATAAAACATATGATAAAGGGAGCGGGAGACAATATGGAGAGCAGGGACACATCGGGAGATCTGTGGGAGGGAGAGGGCTTGGGGGTGAGGACGCATGGGAAGGGGGGGGGAGGTAAAAAAAAAAAAAACACATGGACACTGTTAGGACTTCCAGGAAAGAAGTCGGTATTTCAAAAAAGTGGATCTGGGGTGAAAATGTCATATGTAAAGACCATTTGGACTGTTCAATGCCATATTCACACCTACAACTCACATCTAATTCAGATATTGCTCATTTTACATCTCTCACATGCAGGTAATTTGGCGAATGTGCTTGCAGGTAATGGCCGAGTAATTTTGAGAGCTACTGTATGATTGTTAATGTCCACAACATAAATGTGAACTGGACAGCCAGCTTTACATCCCCATCCAAAGATTAGCTTGCTCTGAGATGCAGGGCCCTTCACCTGCACCTGCACCGCATTCGTCATTTTTAGTGAAGTATAAATTATGGTGGGGATCAAACTCAGACTAGACAGCACAATGCCAGCTGAGCTGTGTATTGATGCCCCAAAAGTAAAGATTAGCAAGGAGAAAAAGACATGAAAATGGCTTTGCCCCCATGGTTTCAGTAGTTTTGCTGTATTGAGTTAAAAGGCTAGTCCATATTTAGAAGATTATACTTTATATTACTTTGGTCAGATTACAAAACAAAAGCTTCTGCATATGTATACTCTCCTGTATTGTCTTTGTGCCAAGTTTGAACAAAATTGGACCATGCATGTTCCAGAAATGGTTGGAGACACGTTTAAGTAACAAAATGGCCGCCTGTCGGCCATCTTGGATTTGATCTCAAAAGAAAATGACGGGCAAATTGTAAGCCATTATTCTTGATCTGTGTGCCATGTTTGAACAAGATCGGTAAATGCATGTCCGAGAAATGGTTGAGGACATGCTCAGTATCGGGGTTTTTACAACTAAAATTGCTGCCCTCTACCAGTAGACCATCTATCGCAAAACAAATTGATGTGCATAATTATGTATAACATAATGTTTTGTCTTTTGCCAAGTATGAACGAAATTGGTCCATACATCTCCAAGATATGGTTGCGGATGCATGGACGGACTGACTGATGGACAGATGGACGAGACCCAATCCATAAGCCGCCATTTCGGATTAAGTGCAATGGCGGATAATAAGACACCCTTGATAGGAATTTCCTATCCTTGGGTAAGGATGACTAATGTACACTGCAATTCTTTTTTTCAGCAGAAGTAAGGTATTATAAAGGTAAGGAGCATAAACCACATTGTCTATTTCACTGTGTCCTCAGAGGCGTCAGAAACAATGCGAGACATTGGCCAGGCCATTCTTTCATTACACCTTATGAACATTGCTCACAGAGACATCAAGGTTTGTATTGCTTTTACTAATCATATTACTGTTTGTATACGTTTCTTCGTTCATCATTCCCTCCATTCTTTCTTTCAATTAATCTTCTAATTATTTTTAAATTTCATTTGAATGTGAAATCAAGGCTCATGGAAGAATGAGTTGACGAAGGGTAAAGAAGCAATGTAGTGACTGTGGAGCCACATTTGGTGTAACAAGCAAAAAAATGAGCTAACAGAAAAAGAGGAGACAGAGGAGGGGAGGAAACAGTAACTTGTAAGTAAGAAGGTCGAGGTAGGTAGGGTTTATGGCGGTAGAAAAGATTGGGGATACCGTTTGGGGATGACATGAAGTGGAAGTGACCCACCTGCTTGAAGCTCTGGAGGGAAGAGTTTCATTGAACGGTTCCACAAACGAAAGGTGGTTCCACAAACGGGAGAGAAAAGGGTTGAGTTGTGTGGAAAGCCTGCATTTTGGGAGTTTAACCATGAAGGGCCACTGGAAGAATGCATGCATCCCTTGTTTGTTTTTGCTTGTTTTGTTATTTTGTTAGAATAATGTTTTGTTCGAAGAATGCTTGTTTTTCTGTTTTTTAGTTGGAAGGGTTAATCCTTCGAAATAACCTTATGGAGTGGGTCCCGGTGTCCGACCGTCCGTCTGTCCGTACGTACATTAAGAGCAAGGTCCTGGGGTTGTGCTCCCTATCTGGATGCACCCCAAATAAAGGGAGTGAGAAGAGGGTTTTGCCCCAAATATTGGTATTTCACTCAAAAAAAACTTCTTAGAAACCGCCAGACAGATCCAGACTAAACTCGCCCCGAGGTATTGTGACCCTGCCCTAACCTTAAGTTGTGCTCTTCATGGTTGTATCTCCCCCAGAAACGGGGCCACGAGCCCCTCCCCAAAACCCCAATTTTCACTAAAACATCTTCTTCTCCACAACTACCTGAGCGATATGGATCAAATTTGGTACAATGCATAATGTCAGTAACGTCTCATAGGGTTGTTCTCCCCATAAAAATCTGCCCATTTAAAGGGAGTAAAAGGGGGGGGGGGGGGGGGGTTTGCTCCCAAATTTTGGTATTTCATTAAAAAATCTTCTTCTCAGAAACTGACAACTGGATCCAAACCAAACTGGCCATGCACCGTCGTAACGATGCCCTAACCTTAACCTGTGCTCCACATGGTCGTATCTCCTCTGGAAAGGTGGCCACGGGCTCCCTCCCCTAATCCCTCATATTCACAAATACATATTTTCCTCACAAACTACACGACCAATATGGACCAAATTTGGTTCGTTACATCAGAACATTGAAGTCTCCTGGGGTTGTGTTCCCCATCCGGATCCACCCCTATAAGACGTTGAAAATGGGGGGTTTTTGCCTCAAATTCAGGTAATTTATTTTAAAATCTTCCTCAGAAACTGTGGGGAAATAACCGTTATTCTCCCACGGGGCTATTTTTTTTCTATTTCCTGTTACCTGAATTCCAGCAGGCTCTACCTTTTCTGCCTTCTTTTCTTTCTATATTTGCTGGCTTTCTTAAACCTTTACCTTCATTCCATTTCTCAGCAATTGCTTGATTTTCTTTAATCTTGATCGTGGCACCATTCTGACTTTCTGATATGATGTCCAAAGTGGCATCTGAAGCTAGCGTGACTGTAATCCGTTGCAAACTCATGACATTTGCAGAAACTACTGCCATGTGTGCCGATCTTTTGCATTCTGTAGTTTTTCTCTTTATTTTTCCTTTTGTTTAATTGTTCTTCATTGCTTTTGGTTTCTTTTTTTACATGGCTTTGATTTACACTTTTCCTTTTGTGCTTATTTCATTGTATCGATCCGCCTTTTTGTTGTCATTGTCTTTTTTTTTTTTACTCCACTTTTTTTTATTCTCTTTATTTCTTAACTTCATTGGTGCATTGTTTTAAAAAAAATTTGTTTGTTTTTACCTTTCTCACTTTTAATCCATTTAGTATTTCAATATCTTTTCTTCAAATGTATTTCGTATTGGTTTAGGTTGCTTTGTTTAATTCAATTTATGTTTTTTAATCCTTTCAACCTTGATAAAATAACCAATTCAAAATGGTTTGCAGTACTCGAGCTATAAGGTGATTCGTATAATTAATTGTAAAGATACAAAAATATATAGTTCAAATCACAATATTGTTGGGTATTGTTGTGTCGCTAAGGCCGGTTATATTGATAACCAGTATCATAATTATGTCTATGCACATTTGTTTTCCTTCAAAACAGCAAATATACAATTTAATACATCAATTATAAAAACAGTCACAAGCTACAAATCCAGTCCTAATGACCAGCTTCTCTGCAACCACAAAATCACAAAACTCGGTGGATTAGTTGCTCAGGTGACAAGAAGAAGCCGATTCGATTTTGGTTCAGGTCCGAATCCAGATCAGGCCTATCAGTGGGATACAAAACGTAAACTCTTCAGCCTGGTGGAGATATGCGCTCTACCGAGTGTCGTTCTAGTTAGCTTTGTATTTATCAGATCTGATTGAAACACCACACCATATGCAGAACTGGAGCATGGGCAGTGCGTCACATTTGTTAAATGTCATGTATTTGAAAGAAAAACAAAGGCGATTTCCATGACAATGTTTTTATCATAATTTGCCAAAGTTGCTTATGCTGAGGTTAAGCCATTGTGGACACAACTCTGACTCCTCTACAATAGACATTATGGAGCATATCACATCATATTTCATGGTAGAGCAGGATTTGAGAATATACAGAAAAGTACAATAATTATATTAATAATAGTAATGTGAGTTCCCTTACAAGGAACTTTGACACAGCAGGAGACAATTGGGCCCATCAAAGCCTGCACTATTATTACCAAACTAGCCGAAACCCATGGAACATCCACGGAAGGGAGGATGTTGTGTATGGATAGAGTGTACCATTATGGATGGCATAGGGGATTTGCTTGTCCGAGTAAGAGTTAGGAAGAAAGATGAGAATGAAGAGTGCATATATGAACAACGATCGCCGACACCGGCACAAATGCATGCTCTGGATTGTCCACTCAGTGGACGGCTTGCTTTCGCCTTCGCCTGTCCAATCAGCGGACGGCTTGCTTCGCCTTCGCCCAGCAGACGCCAATACGATGGCGTCGTAAGATGGCGTCGTATCGGCAGTTAATCGGATGCTTTTGGGCCCCAACGTCGGCTAATTCAGATTTTTCGAGTATGGCTGTACGTGATAAACAAAGAGCGCGGTTCGTAGATCGTAAATCCATTAGTGCCGTGGGCATCGGGTCACCGGGTGCGGTGTAAAAGGGATAACAAAGTCGAGTCCTTACGCTATTATTATTACCAAATTATGGTTGTTTGTTCTTGCTCTATCCTTTTTATAATGCTGAGTGTCAAGCAAGAAAGCAGCATGTTTTAAAGTATTTGGTATGACTTGGCTGGGGTTCGAACTGCCAACCTCCCAGAATCAGAGTGGCGATGCTCTATAACCATTACACCCCCGAGTTGAGAGAACGTCAGGGAGGTTCTGAGCTAATACAGAGTCTCTATCCTGCATAAAGCTGAGCAGATAACCAAAATGTGAAATTGTGTTCCAGAAAGTGTACAAAATGTAAGCATAGTGTCCACATGACCAGTCACATTCACATCATCAGTCACTGGAAATCTGTATTTCCAATCACAATTTGTCATAGTAAACAAACATTGTTTGGGTACATTATAAAATTTATCATGGATTTCGCCTAACCTTTTCTTTGTAAGATGCCATATACCACCTGGTTTCATCTCTCCATGTTTTATCACTTTTGATCAAGGGATGTGCACATCCTTAGTCAAATGAAACAAGTGAAATAAATAATTATTTTAGTTAAGTTCATGGCTATTCATCAGGAGGATAGCCAAGGCTGATGTAGTACATTTTCTTGCAAAGGTATCTCTATATACGAGTTGCATTGCTCTCTGAGAAACTTTGCTTTCAATATAGCGATACAAAAGAAGAAGAGGAATTTGGGTTCTCCTATGAACCTCAAATATGTTTGACAAAATGTTGCACTGTACGAAAAAAAAAAAAGCACGAAAGAAAGTCTTTTCAAAAATACAGCTGAGAAAATCATTCTATATATTCTATGTGAGAATTCTGTCATCACCTTTAGAAATGTGAAGTAGCTGAGCCTATAAATCTAAGCAACATATTTCAAGAAGTTTAATTTAGGCCTGAATTTTTTACTTGCAGTTACCAAACTCAATTCTCAGTATCCTGGAGTTACGTCCAAATTATTCCTGCTTTATCTAACTCTACTTGTCCCATGAGACCTTTCCAAACTCTAAAACTTCCCACTATCACCCTTCATCCCACTCCCATATCAGCCCGAGAACCTGCTGTATACTTCCAAGGATGCTGATGGTATCCTCAAACTCACAGATTTTGGGTTTGCCAAGGAGACGACAAGCCTGAATTCCCTCAACACACCCTGCTACACGCCCTACTACGTCGGTGTGAATACTGTGCTGTGGTGCTTTGGTCTTACACAAATGCAAAGCCAGTGGGACTTATGGCATGTTTGTAAAACATGTCAGAAAAACAACAATGGCAAATTTTAGATTAGACTTGTTCAAAAATATGTTAACTTGAATACACATAACAAATTTTAAGATAACAGTACTAAGTGGGCATTATCGAGAATAGTCCATGAACACATTCAGTTATTTTATGTCTCCAATTATTTCCACCTTCTTGCGGGATCAGCAGAGTAACGTTTTTGGCCCTAGTCTTTTACGAACTTGCTGGTCTGGCCTGACATTTGACTGAAAGCTGCAGAATTTTGAAATTTGTTCAGGATGCTTGCGATAACTCGCCTACGTTTTGCGAATGACACAGTGGGATCTTTAATTGTCACCAACGACCAGTACTGGCAGACGGAACAGTCCGTTGTATGTCCTTCCGAGGGACACCGCACACATTGATGCTGCGCCATGCCGCCTGTGAAACACCAGAGTGGCAGTTTGTAGTTGGGTCAACATTTGAACCCAGGCTAGACAGCTCAGAAGTCCGTATATCTAAGCTCTCCTGCTAGCCCCATTATTGGGATTAGTAATTTTTAGTGTTTATATTTTCACAATTTTATTGAAATGTAAATTTGTGCATATTTCCTTGTGTCTTCTTTCCCCCTTCCTTATTCTTCATTTCCTTTATCCTGTAACTGATTCCCCTAAATCCACAGCACCGGAGGTTTTGGGTCCGGAGAAATATGACAAGTCGTGTGACATTTGGTCTCTGGGTGTTATTATGTACATCTTGTGAGTAATATTATTCCATTGGTGTGTTTGTCGACCTTGCAGTGCATAAATAATCTCAATTTTATTTATACAAAATAACTTTCAAAATGAAAGATTTTAATTGAATGTTTTATAAAATGGTCACAATTTTTTTCTTCACCATAACTCTGCATGGCTGCCCTGATGTTAGTTGCATAAATGGCTAAGTTTTCCTTCGAATTTTCAAAAGTTTTTTTTAAATTTCAAAAAAAAAAAAGGTTAAAAGTAATTATTCAACAAAACGGTTTCTTCTCTATTGCTGGAATATGCTTCATGAGGAAGTCCCCCCCATATGACTTCCTGAGTGACTGTGCCATGCTTTTCCTCTAAGGCTGTGTGGATTCCCACCTTTTTACTCACACCATGGTCTTGCCATCTCACCTGGCATGAAACGAAGAATTCAGCTGGGTCAGTATGATTTCCCCAGGCCAGAATGGGCTGCTGTGTCTGAAGAAGGTCAGCATTATTGTATCGATGTTTATTTATTTCATTAATACATCGGAATAATTATTGATTAAAATGTTGTGATCATTATTGAGGTTTTTTGGGTAGGGTCGAGGCTCATGGAGGAACTAGAACCCAGAATGGATCAAGATGTAACAGCATAGTTGAGGGATAAAGTAGAGGGAGATTTGGAAAAATTAAAGATGCGGGAAAGAACGAGGGCGAAGTGAGAACATTGGGGATGAACGATATGGATACAGCCACAAACTCTCCAACAGAAAAGGGGAAGGAAAACTAAATACCCGGAAAACTATGTGCTATGGGAGGGTTAATGGGGATAGAAAAATCATGGTTGTGGATACTACATACCTCACCTGAGATGATGATGATGATGAACAGGTTTCTTGAATCTCTGGATGAAAAAATGAGATTGAAGAGACTGAGGAAGTTTGTTCCACAGCCAGGAAAAAAAAAAGTGATTCTGGATTTTGTGAGTTTCACCATAAGGGGGTTTACTGGCAATCCACATGCGCCCTGCAGGAACCTCAGAGGGACAGAACACGGAAAGGGCCGAGGGTGCAAGAGCAGAAAGGATGCGGTAGAATACAGAGAGAAGACTCGTCTGTGATGTGAAAGTTGTAGGCCCAGAGACTCAGCTTCATCACATTGATTCCAGTGATTTTGAATACCTTGGGTTCCACAGCCTGAAGCTGAGAAAGGTTTGAGGTCGGGGTTCCAGCCTAGAGCAATGTGTGAGGTAGGGGTTCCAGCCTAGAGCAATGTGTGAGGTAGGGGTTCCAGCCAAGAGCAAGGTGTTGAGGCAGTGGTCCAAGCCCAAAGATGGTACTGCATGAGTACTACATACCTTAATATCTGATGTACGCAGCAGGTAATTGATTTGAATGGAAAAATCATGGTCCAACATATACATTTTAGACAAGTATTGGCATCACAATTATCAAAGGGTAAAGTGGTTGTTTATTGGTGAAGATAATGGACTGGTATCCCAGAGGTTGTGCGTTCATATCCAGCTGAAATACCTAGTATTAGGGATTGGATTCTAAGCATCAGATAGTCGTGTTAGTTTTCGGAGAACTGCCATGGCACTATTGGAATGTTGTTAAAAACCCAACTGGCTCATTAACGATTTTCTGGGTGGAATAATCTGCCTATCTCACCTGGTCTGATCTACATGCGATGCTCGTCCCCTCACTGTGGTTGACTCTTATTTAATTCCCTTGATAGAGGAGGTCATTCAGCATGACTGGGTCTGAATAACTATAATTGACCATTCTCCACTACTTACAACATAAAAATTATCAAAATGTGAATGACAAAGAAAGCCATTGTTTCTCCACCAATCTATCAGCTTGTCACCAATACAGGGTGAAATGGTTATGTATAATCAACAATCCCAGAGATGTTAAATAGAAAAAAAGAAATGATGGTGACATTTATTTCTCTACAATAAAATACACCCCTCCCCCCCCCCCCCCCCCAACTCTTTTTCTCTTGCCCAAAACCCCCCTTAGCAAAGCAACTTATCCGACAACTTTTGAAAACAGAGCCCTCACAGAGAATGACCATCACGGAATTTATGAATCAACCTTGGATTAACGTATGCTTGGGTGGGGCACATACAAGTAGTTTTATTCTCGATATTGCAATATAAAAGAGACAAATGTTTTGTGCTTTGAAAACGTTTCAATAAAACATGTTTTCACATTAATTCATCTTCATAATCATCATCAAGCAATATTTCAGCAAGGGTTTTGCTGGGTGGTTTGCCATTACCTTTTCAGTAGTAAGTCATGGAATTTGTTCAGGATGCCAGCAACAATGGCCTTCATTTTGCAAAAGATATTAAAGTTGTTTAACGTTCACCAGCAGACCGGTGTTGGCAGGCCGGTCCTCTGGTTCCGTCCTACATCTGAGGGGTGGCACACACATTGATGCCTCGGCCTGTATGCAAAACAGCAGGATGACACTTTATATCTGGGTCGAGATTCAAGCCCAGACTAGACAGCTCAGATGCGAGTGTGCTTACCTGTAAGCCTAATTTAACTCTTAAATGCAAGCGTCAAAAATCCTACATAAACTCAGCCATTGGGCCTCGGAGGCCCAATGGATGTATTCGTGTAATGTTTTTTTTTTTAATCGATTTTTCTTCTTTCATATCCTTTTTCAATCCAAGTCGATGCCCATGGATGTGTATTTGCTCAGAAAATGTGAATCATTGATCCTATTATTTGGAAGAATCACATGCAAGTAATGAATCTTTTTTTCTTTCTTTTTCCAAATTTTTTTTTTTGTTCTTGGTTTTTCAACTTTGTTTTCTCTAAAACGTTGAGGCTCATGGAGGAGTATTTGCTCAAAAAATATGATTCCCTAATCCTTTTATTTAGAATGTATATGTCCACAACTGTCAAAAATCCTACACCTATGCAGCCATTGAGCCTCGGAGGCCCCACGAATGTATTCGTGTAAAGTTTTTTAATTTTCATATTTTTGTCACTGAATTATTTGTAACCAAGTTATAGGAGCATATAATGAGGCTCATATCAAGAAAATAATGATAGAACATACAGAAGTACAACAACATTTATGTGGGGCCTCGAATGCCCCAGGCCTGCATTCGTGTCGGATTTTCGGGTTATAAGTGAAGAATGAAGATTTTCCCACGAGCCTGAATGAAAATTTTTATTTATGTCACTGAATTTTGTGTAACAACATGAAAGTCGGTGAAAATGAGGCTCATTCCAAAAAAAAATTCTACAGCATAGTTTTTGCAACAAAAAAAACCTTGTGGGCCTCCGAGGCCCAATCACTGCATCCAAGGGTTAAGGCCATTTATTACTAAGGAGAGTAAAATTTAGAATAAACTACAGTATACGTTTGATAAATAGTATTCCCACAGACAACAGTACATCTGAACTTCTAAAGAGAGAATTAGGCCTGAAGTCTCTCAAACATCATTATACTTTTTCAAATTTTCATGATTCAAGTATTTAAAATACAAAAGATCCAATTTGAAAACAACTGTCTTTATTTACCGTATCTAAATGCACATGAAGTTATTGATTCTAATCATTTCTAATTTTGGTAAATAAGATTTTAAAATTGTTTTTGTGATTAAAACATTAATATTTATTCATGTTTATCATAATTTTAATAACACTAAAAATAATATTTTTGTTAGTGTTCTTATTGTTCTCATCACAGCCATCATCATTATTGCTGCTTTGATCATCATGAACATCAATATCATCACCAACACAACTATCATAGATAAGCATAATCATGTTCGTCCCGTGATGTGTTTTCTCCTATCCAGCGCTACATGGATGTTCCAGCTACACCATTGCACACGAGCAGAGTGCTGCATGAAGCGAGGGACAAGTGGGATGAGGTGAAGGTGAGGGCACCATATCACTTGGGCCAATGTGTTCACAATGCCAGCATGATGGAGTCAAGACAATGGACTGCTTTAGCTATGAGTCATAAGTTCATTGGTTTAACCATGGCACTGATAAGATTATCTAACAACGACGTGGAAAGATACAGGCTGAACTAGAACGGCACTCGGTGCAGCGCATAACTCCGCCAGGCTGAACATTTTACGTTTTGTATCCCACTGATATGCCGGATCTGGATCAGTATCTGAACCAAAATAGAATTAGCTTGTTCTCGTCACCTAAACAACTCATACACCTAGTTTGGTCAGAACTCGTCCACAACTTTTTGAAATATCGTGCTATATATCGTTTTTGGCCTCATCTTTTAATGTTAAAGAATCACTTAAGAAAAACAAAAAAATTCTCAGATTCGGATTTTGAACCAAAATTGAACAATCTCAGCATTGTCACACACTCAACCTGTCCACTAAGTTTTGTCCGGATCTGGCCACAACTTTTTGAGATATCGTGCTATATATCGTTTTTGGGCCCTATCTCCCAATGGTGAAGAATTACTTTTAAAATTCTAGTATCCGGATCCAGATCTTCACCAAAATGTAATCACTTCTTCTCTCGTCACATACCCAACCTGTCCAAAAAATGTCGTCTGAATCCCTCTACAACTTTTTGAGATATTCTTTTCACAAACAGACAAACAGATAGTGTTGAAAACATAACCTCTTTCCACCTTTGATGGCGGAAGTAATTATCATATCCGGATCCAGATCTTCAACAAAATTGAATAAATTCTTCCTTGTCACAAACCCAACTTGTCCACCAAGGTTTGTCCGAATTCTCCATAACTTCTTGAGATATCATACAATATATCGTTTTTGGCTCAATCTCTCAATGGTAAAAAATCTTTCAAAAAATTCTCGTATCCGGATCTGGATCTTCACCAACGTCTAATCAATTTGTCCTTATCAGATACTCAACCTGTCCACCAAATTTCGTTTGAATCCGTCCATAAATTTTTCAGATATCCTGCTCACAGACAGATCGACAGACAGATAATCAGACAGGGGTGAATACATAACCTCCATCCACCTTTGTAGGCGGAAGTAATGAAAATACATCTATTTATTACAGACGGAAAATGGCAGCCACATCCTCTCCCTCCCGATTAATATATTCATATATTCCATACATGCCTCTCCTTACCCTCCCTTTAATCCCATAGTGTTATAACATCAGTTACCTTTTCCCCCATCTTTCAAGAATCCCGTAGCTCTTTTTTATTTCCCTTTTTTTCTTTCCCTTTCCCATTTTTATCAATTTATGGCCGGCAATGGATACCTTTGTGTTTAAAAACCTCGTGGTATCTATATGATTCACCTTTAAGCTGATACCACAGTTCTCCTGCCATAATGAACAAAATCGATAACAACAAATGTGAGTGTGTGTCAGTCAGTTTGTTTCTCAGTGTGTCTCCTCCATAACTCCAAAACCATGACGCCTAGCAGCCCCAAACTTTGCATGCATACTAAGGGAACTCCAAAGAAGTTCAAGAATGAAAACTGGATGTTTGGGTTAATTTAAACACCCCTTTTGTGGATATTTAACATATTACCTTTATGAGAGGCTTTTCCTTGGTCAGCCCAACTTCACATCGCAGGGGTTTTAGCCACCATTTTCTTTCGGCCTATTCAAATGTGCTTGCCTTGGAAACATGATGTACTCTCATGGACTAATTAAAGTATAAATCAAAATCTTCGGATTTGAGGATCTAACCTGGCTGATTAAATGACTAAATGTCTGACTAAATAAGTGTCAAAACCTGGAGTGAAATCTGAAAATGTTAAGAAATTACCGATTTTTATAACTAAGCATATTCCCCAAGCATTGGATTGTTCGCCCACCAACGGAACGTGAGCTGGGTTTAGACTGTTTGCCTGCATCGGTTGGAGCGTGTTTCCTGAGAAGATTGAGGTAAGTGCTGTATTTGTATCATTACTGCTCTTTAAGTAATCGCGTGGCTGAAATGGCGCTTAAGATATGCCCGGTCATACTCAACACTAACTGGAGAGCAAATTGACCATTTTTGCAGTTGGAACTGCTGCTAAGCTCAATTCCGCAGTTTAAATTTTGAAATTCAGCTCAGGTTAAGAGATTCTAGAGATTATCGCATTTTAATTGTAATTAAATAAAGGCACAAACACCACCCAGAGAGGTATGGAGAGTTTATGGGAATAGAAGGGGGAGAGGTTTTGGAGGAGGTAGGCGTGAGGGGAGGGGAAGCGAAGGCATCACCATATAATATGGCTTTATTTTACTTACAACTTTATTGAATAAAGTGCTTTCATTACTTCCTTGGAAGTACACTTTAAAAAAGGCATGCACACGTACACTTTGAAATCTATCACTTTTGTACACTTGTCATCACCTCGGAATTTATGTACATTTAGAAAATGTGTTGAAAACTGGACAAGGTACGTTTTCATTACAAGGAAAATAGTCGCATACCTCAGTTGCTGGTACCTCAGTTAATTAAAAATAAAGTAAGGTACATTTACTTTCTGTTGTTAAATGACATGGCTAAAGGTCGATGCACTTCATCCAATCTGGCAGGAGGAGGTGATAAACTTGGCAATGATTCTGGCCATAAATTTCATGTTCCCGGGTTTATTACTTTCTGCCAAAAATTCTGCCACACACTCACATTATATCTGCCACAATGTCTTCCAGGAAATACTAGTGCAATTTGAGACCGCATTCGTTCGGGGACTTGGAAGCCAATCAGCTTGCAGGCTGAGATAATGTTAAATAGCTTTCTGTGCTGTTGGCTTTTTCGTGGTCTTTGTCGCCATTGTTGTTCCTATTGCTGTTGTTATTGTTGCTGCTGTTGTTATTGTCTAAGGCACACCCACCTTAAATATCGATCAAAGGCCTACCTCACAAATGCAGAAGCAAGACAGTGGTTGATTCCAAACAACATTTATTGTTTGCTTACTACAAATAATGGCTTAGTGTATTTAAACAAAAAATTTAGTTTATACTAAAACAAAGCTTCATCTGCTATATTAGAGATTAAAAGACTTTGTAGATTGAAAATCAAACCTGAGAAGTAAGGACACACTTTGACCATCATATTAACAGCGAATACATTTTCAACATGAACTTGGAGCAGCTGCTGTCCTTTCCACCTCCTCCCCGCTCCACCACCCTCCAACCCCCTATCCTCTTTTCTTTATTCTTTCCATTGTCATCACTCATAGACCCTAGTGTTGCGAATTATGCTTAACTGTCAGGTTTTATATCGGTCTGAAACAGTCTGTTTTAACTCAACACCTCCTATTGAAGAATTGTTGTTGTTGTTGTTGTTGTTGTTGTTGTTTTATAGCCCTGGACAGTTCTCTTGAACAAGCCCCCGCGTGGCACGGAGACAGCCGATTGATCTCGCAGGAGTAACCCAGAGATCTCCCACATCCACGATGGTGTACCCCTCCTTCACGAAGTTGGAGCCACAACATAGTTAGAGAGGGGGAGAGAGAGAGAGAGAGAGAGAGAGAGAGACAGAGAGAGAGACAGAGACAGAGAGAAAAATGAAGAGTGAGAGAGACAAGAGGGTAAGGGCCAGTCCATGGGGACCGATCGGCAATTTGACTGTGACCGCACTGCCCTGACAAATCCGGGCAGCAGGAAAGAATTGGCCCCCGACTTGCATTGGGGGAGTACAACCACCAGGAAGAGGCGTCCCCGATAATTGTTCCTATTGAAGAGTTCTGTGCCCTTCTGAAAATACTTTTTTCATTCGCAAATCCTCAATCACCAATTAACACAATATCCTAGACTATGCATTGCATTGTCAGCTCTTGAAGGAGTTTGCAATGATTGTACCTTGATAGTACACCTTTCAACCTGCATTGAATTGTAATGAGTGATTATTACCGAAAACCCCTTTGATTTTTCCTTTGCAGCTGCATCATTTCACCCAAAGTGACACACCTCTCACGCTCTTTTGTTTGTAAATGTGTGTTGTGAAATTCAGGCCTGATGTGTATCCTGCCAGTTTTTGCGTTTTTCTATCAGCTCAGACCAGGTGGTGTGTGCTGGCCTTAATGCTGAGATAGTCATAGCTTATGCTGTCATTACAGTGTAGCAACTGTAGGGCAAAGTGCAAGATTTACTTACAGCTGTAACAATGGACTGTGATTACTAAAAGTTGTTAAAAAAGAAAAAGATCAAATCCCTCCAGTTTCTGCCGGTGATAGGGAGGATTGATTAGCTAGTGGTCATAAGATAGGCTTCTGTTGAAAGTCTAAACTCAGTTTTGTAAGATTTGAATGTTGGACGAAAGCAAGGCAGATTTTGAGATAAGACAAGAAAATAACAAGAAGAAAAAGAGATAAAATGACATAGCCCCCATGGTTTTAATAATTTTGCTGTATTGAGTTAAAGGCCGTCAGTCGGCCTTCATTTGGCAGATTACAAAACAAAATCTTCTGCTTATGTACTGTTTTTGTGCCACGTTTGAACAAAATTGGTCCATGCATGTCCGAGAAATGTTTGGGGACACGTTTATGTAACAAAATGTCCATCAGTCGGCCACCTTGGATCTGATCTCGAAAAGAAATCTTCCTCTTCTCCAATGGCTTGATCTCTGATCATCAATTTGGTTTCAGACCTGGTCACTCTACTCTGGATATGCTGCTTCTGCTTTCTCAACAATGGATGGAGGTCCTCAATACCAAACAGGAAATTAGAGCTGTCTCCCTTGACATATCATGTGCCTTCGATACGGTCTGGCACCCCGCTCTGCTCACCAAACTCTCCTCTTTTGGTATCCATGGAAATCTCCACGCATGGCTGGCGGACTTCCTCTCTAGTCGTAGTCAACGTGTGGCCCTGAATGGGTTTCTCTCATCTCCTCTTCCTGTTCAGGCTGGAGTTCCCCAAGGCAGTGTTCTGGGCCCTGTGCTTTTTCTGGTCTTCATCAATGATCTCTCTGACTCTCTTGAAAATCCTCTCTATCTCTTTGCTGATGACTCTACTCTCTGTCGCTCCATTCTTCATCCCTCAGATCGGCAGTCTGCAGCCTCCTCACTCTCTGCAGACCTGGACAAAATCACAGACTGGGCAAACAAGTGGAACATGTCTTTCGATCCTGACAAATCTCACACTCTTACGATGTCTCTCCGAAAAGACCGACTGGACAACCCTCCCATCCACTTTCTGAATAAGCCTCTCCAAGAAGTTCTGTCACTCAAGCTTTTGGGTCTCACTATCTGCCATGATCTTTCCTGGGAAAACCACATTTCAAATCTGGCTTCCAAAGCCAGTCGCTGACTGGGCATCCTCCGTCGTGCGAAATCCTTCCTTGGCACACCTGAGCTCCTCACCACATACAAGGCTTTCATCCGCAGCTCAATGGAATACTGCTCTCCCCTCTGGGCTGGTGCTCCTGCCTCACACCTAGCTCGTCTTCACGCTGTTGAAACCAAAGTATTCAGAATCATTGGAATCTCCCGCGATGAAGCTAACTCCAAGGGCCTCTCACTCACTCACCGCAGGCAGGTTGGTTGTCTTTCCGTCTTCTACCGACTCCTCTCTGGCCTTGCCCCCCCCCAGCTCTCTCTGGGCTCTGTCCCGCAAATATTCCTACAGGTCGCACAAGATCTGCCTGCAACCCTCTTATGGTTAAACTGCCAAAATCAAGACTCTCTGCTCACCTTCACTCCTTCATTCCTCTTTTCTCCCGCCTCTGGAACAAACTCCCTCACTCTCTTCAATCCCACTCCACCCTCCAGGTCTTTAAAACAGCTGTTCACCACCATCTCTTATCTTCCCCCATCCAAAACCTTGATCTTTTCTACCCCTGCTAATTTCACCCCAATTCCACTTTTTTGCAATACCAACTTCTGTCCTGGAAGTCCTTGGTGTCCTTGTGTTTTATACAGCTGGCAATGGCCAGCTGCCGTCTGCCTGATGGTTGCCAGTTGTTGAGTCGTTTTTGGCGCTGTTCTTCTGTCTCCTGCTGTCTGGCCCTCGCGTTGATTGGCGTTTAGACGTGCCTCTGTCTCATCTTCTGTCTCTCCCTGTCTGGCCCTCGCCACACGTTGTTGATTAGCGTTCAGACGTGCCTCTGTCTCATCTTCTGTCTCTCGCTGTCTGGCCCTCGCCAGACGTTGTTGATTGGCGTTTAGACGTGCCTCTGTCTCATCTTCTGTCTCTCGCTGTCTGGCCCTCGTCAGACATTGTTGATTGGCGTATAGACGTGCCTCTGTCTCATCTTCTGTCTCTCGCTGTCTGGCCCTCGCCAGACATTGTTGATTGGCGTTTAGACGTGCCTCTGTCTCATCTTCTGTCTCTCGCTGTCTGGCCCTCGCCAGACATTGTTGATTGGCGTTTAGACGTGCCTCTGTCTCATCTTCTGTCTCTCGCTGTCTGAATCTAGAGACATGTTCTTGATTGGCTTGTCGATGGTGAAAAGTACATTCATCGGCTTCATGGAGTCTCCGATCAGCGATTTTCCTTGCTCGGGAGGTTGAACGTGACAAATTTCTTTTCTTCGGTGCCATTGCCTTTATCACAGTCAGTCTTCCAGTCACTCACTCGTAGACAAATTCAAAATACCAAATTCAAAATACTCGTAGACAAAATACCACGTTTACACGTGGTAAGAAATGACGCAAACGCACGATTGTAACTCTGCGTTGTGTCGTGGGCGTGGCCAATGTGGCCTCATGCTCCCAGGTGATTGGCTAACTCGAGTTCGAGAGAGCCATAATGCGCTACGTTATGGCAAAAAAAAGGATCTAAAGATGAAAGAAAAAAAAAACCTATGTGGTGTGAATGGCAATGTTCCTCGCTGAAATGTGAAAAAACGCAATCGCGCGGCAAGGAACATCACGTGATCGCTCTGAGCGATCAATTGCAACTCTGCATCCTGTCGTGGGCGTGGCCAACGTGGCGTCATGCTCCCAGGTGATTGGCTAACTCGAGCTCGAGAGAGCCATAATGCGCTACGTTATGGCAAAAAATATGGATCTAAAGTTGAAAGAAAAAAAAACCTATGTGGTGTGAATGGCAATGTTCCTCGCTGAAATGTGAAAAAACGCAATCGCTTTTCACTTTGAAATACGTGTGAACGCATAACTGAGTTAATGGCGGCAAGGAACATCATGTGATCGCTCTGAGCGAATCAGCGCGCTGCTCTGCCACCGGTCCGAATATATTCCTCGCTGAAATGCGCTGAGGTAAAAATATGGTAAAAAAATATTATGAAATAGATTTTTAGGTCGGCCATGTTCTTCCCAGGCTCAATGGCCATGTCTGTGCAAAATATCAAGTACGTGAGCCTCTCCGTTTAGGAGTCTATCGGTAACATTACACACACACACACACACACACACACACACAAACCGTGTTTTATATATATAGATTTCCTTCGCTGTATTTGGTTGTATCTTTGATTTTCTTTCCCGCCCCCCCCCCACCCCCACCTCCCACGAACATCTTACCCTTTGTCTAACGTTTTAAATACAAAAAAAAAAAAAAAAAAAAACTTTATTAATTCTTTCTCTCCTCGCGGACACGTGCTTGTTCTATCGCCCCCTTTATCTCCTTTTTCTTCCACCTCTCCAACCTTTCCAACTCTAGTTTCCTCCATACTCATTCAACCCTTTCTCCTTCTTTCTCAAATCCACGTCCTCACTTAGGGACTTTTCCCAGATTGTTTTTCACGGTTTTGTTTAAATATTATTTAAATATGTTTCAACTTTCCCCTGTAGTGTTTTATTCAGTGGTTTATTACAACATGCCGTTTTTCTTCCTATTTAAAAGGCTTTTTCAATTTCCTCTTAAATCCATTCCACTTCAAAAAAAAAAAATTAAATCTCTTACAGTCATTCCTCCCGACATTCTCTAAACTCACCTTCATTCCACTCCTCCTCTATAATTTTAAAATGGATCTCTGACTTGAAAATCACAAAAACCCAGTTTGTAATAAATGTTTCTTTTTCATTCATCATCCACTTTCTAAACTCCCCCTCACCCCACCCTTTCAATTCTCCCCCCTGGCCCTTTTCCCTCCTAAACTCCCCCCTCACTCCCCCCCTCCAAATCTCCCCCCTTCCCAATACTCTTCAAATATCCCCCCTCACCACTCCCCTTCAAAACTCCCCCCCCACCCCTCCCCTCCTAAACTCCCCCCCCTACCATCTTTCTCCAATTCTCCCCCCTCCCTCCTCCTCCTCCTCCTCCTCCTCCTCAAAGCTGCCTCCTCCCCACTTCGTCTCCCTTCCATCTCATACCTCCACCTCCTCCAACCTTCTACTGTGCTCTGCTTCCCCTCAAACAACTCCTCACCGTGCCTCATCCCATCACCATCAAACCATTTGTCCTCCTCATCCTTCCTGTTCTCCTAACTCTTCTGCAATCTCTGACACACTATCAACAGCTCTCCCAACCTCCCCCTCTCATCCTTCATCTTACCCTACCCCTCCCCTGTCCTGCACCCAATGCTCCCCCTCCCTCTTCCTTAACGGTATGGACCTCAAACATCCGGGGCCTTTGCTCAAACCTGATTGATCTCTCCATACAGGTTGCTTCTGACAAACAAGACGTAATGTGCTTAACAGAAACTTTCTTCCTTCAAGATGTATCTGATTCCTTGATATCTCTTCCTGGTTACTTCCTCCTCCGATATGATAGACCTGAGCCTCGCCCTGGTGGTGGGGTTGCTGTCCTGGTGGTGGAGTTTATCAAAAACTCTTCCTCACTCTCATTGCGCTGCCCTCTCTCCACCCCACCCCCAAGAGTACCTCTGGCTACGGCTTCCTCTCCACTCCCACCGTTTGTTCATACGTGTTTTGTACCGTCCTCCAAACAGTGATGACTCCATTTGCATTTTGCTGTCTGACAACATGGACCAATTTCTATCCACTCACCCCAACCCTCTCTTCCTCATATGTGGCAACTTCAACTGTCATCAAGCCAGCTGGCTGGGTGTGGGTACCTCTCTCACCAGCCATGGCGTCTCATTGGGACTGACACAATCTGTCAATTTCCCGACCCAGATCTCAGTCAACGGAGCATCTTCTATTCTAGACTTGGTTATGACAAACCTCCCTGCAAATGTCTGCTGCTCTTCTTCTGCTCCAATCGGTTCGTCTGATCATGTGCTTGTTAAAGTGGACATCTCTCTGGTCATTCTCAGAGAGCCTCCTCAGTGTCGACGGGTCTGGCATTTCACTGTGGCCAACTGGAACGGTCTTCAAGCAGCCATCAATAATCTGGACTAGTCTCCCATCTCTACTCCCTCTGACATCAACTCTTCCTGGGAATTCTTCCAAAGTAAACTGCTCTCTCTCATGCACAGATTTATCCCATCTCGTCTTCAGTTGTCTTACCCTTCCTCCCGTCCATGGTACACTGAATCTTGTGGTGCCCTGAAACGACTTGCCTTTGCCTCTTGGAAGGTGAATCCAACAGAAGGCAATCTCAGTTCCTTCCGCCAAGCTCGGAACATGTGTGTGTCTACCCTCAGGAGAGCCAAGAGGCACTATCTCTCTACTTTCAAGACTGAACTCTCAAACCTATCTCCTTCCTCCAAATCCTGGTGGCGTCTGGTCATATCTGTTTTTGGTGTTTGTTCCCCCTCCATCCCATCCCTTACCTCAACTGGCTACACAGTTGACACCGCACATGACAAAGCCGAATGCCTCAACTCTGTGTTTGCCTCAAAATCTTGTGTCCCAAACCCATCTCTCTCTGTTCCCACCTTACCCATTCGAACATAGCTGCTCCTGGACTCTGTATCCTTCTCTCTTGACAAGGTGGAAAAGTTTCTGTCAAACCTCGACTCTGATTCTGCAACTGGACCAGACGGCATCAGCCCACGGGTCCTAAAATCCTGCTCTTCCGCTCTATCTCATCCTCTCTCTGTTCTCTTCACCCTCTCTTTTGCTCAATGTCATCTGCCATCAGTTTGAAAATCAGCCAACATTACGGCTTTACACAAAAAGGTGGAAAAACAGATCCTTGCAACTACAGACAAATCAGCCTGCTCCCAATTATCAGCAAAGCCATGGAATCCATTATTGCTTTGGATATCAAATCCTTCCTCTTCTCCAATGGCTTGATCTCTGATCATCAATTTGGTTTCAGACCAGGTCACTCTACTCTGGACATGCTGCTTCTGCTGTCTCAACAATGGATGGAGGTCTTCAATGCCAAACAGGAAATCAGAGCTGTCTCCCTTGACATATCACGTGCCTTCGATACGGTCTGGCACCCCGCTCTGCTCACCAAACTCCCCTCCTATGGTATCCATGGAAATCTCCACGTCAACGTGTGGCCCTGAATGGATTTCTCTCATCTCCCCTTCCTGTTCAGGCTGAAGTTCCCCAAGGCAGTGTTCTGGGCCCTGTGCTTTTTCTGGTCTTCATCAATGATCTTTCCAACTCTGGAAAATCCTCTCTATCTCTTTGCTGATGACTCCACTCTCTGCACGCTCCATTCCTCATCTCTCAGATCGGCAGTCTGCAGCCTTCTCACTCTCTGCAGACCTGGGCAAAATCACAGACTGGTCAAACAAGTGGACCATGTCTTTCAATCCTGACAAATCTCACACTCTTACTATGTCTCACCGAAAAGACCGACTGGACAACCCTCCCATCTACTTTCTAAACAATGCCCTCCAAGAAGTTCTGTCACTCAAGCTTTTGGGTCTCACTATCTGCCACGATCTTTCCTGGGAGAACCACATTTCCAAGCTGGCCTCCAAAGCCAGTCGCCAACTGGGCATCCTCCATCGTATGAAGTCCTTTCTGGGCACTTCTGAGCTCCTCACCACATACAAAGCTTTCAACCGCAGCTCAATGTAATACTGCTCTTCCCTCTGGGCTGGTGCTCCTGCTTCACATGTAGCTCGGCTTCAGTCTTTTGAAACCAAAGCTTTCAGAATCATTGGAATCTCCCGTGATGAAGCTGATTGTGAGGGCCTTTCACTCACTCACCGCAGGCAGGTTGGTGGTCTTTCTGTCTTCTACCGACTCCTATCCGGCCTAGCTCCCCCAGCTCTAACTGTGCTCTGTCCCCCAAATATTCCTACAGGTCGCACAAGATCTGCCAGCAGCCCTCTTATGGTTAAACTGCCAAAATCAAGACTCTGCTCACCTTCACTCTTTCATTCCTCTTTACTCCCGCCTCTGGAACAAACTCCCTCACTCTCTTCAATCCCACTCCTCCCTCCAGGTCTTTATAACAGCTGTTCACCACCATCTCTTATCTTCCCCCATCCAATACCTTGATCTTTTCTACCCCCGTTAATTCACCCCAGATCCACTTTTTTGAAATACCAACTTCTTTCCTGGAAGTCCTATGTTTCCAGTGTCCATTTCCAGGACGTTTCCAGTGTCCATGTGTTTTATACCTCTCCCACCCCTCTTCCCATGCCTCCTCCCCCCCCCCCCCCTCCCAAGTCCTCTCCCTCCCACAGATCTCCAGATGCCCCTGTTCTCTGCTGTTGTACTTGTGTGCTTCTCTCTCTCTCCCCATCTTGTCTCCCGCTCCCTTTATTGCATGTTTTGTGTGTCTGTTTTTTATTTTTATTTTTTTGTGATTCATGTTGACGTTTACACGAGCCTCTATCTTGTTTCCCCAAAAAATAGAAATAAATTAAAAAACGGCCATCTTGGATCTGATCTCGAAAGAAAATGACATGGATATATATGTAAGCCATCATTCATTATCTGTGTTCTAACTTTGAACAACATTCGTAAATAGTCGGATCATTATGCTGACTAACCCCCAAAAAATTGCAAGAAAACGTTTTATGGTGTTTTCCTGTAGTATTTGGTCCAGAGAACAACATATCAAAAGTCGGCCGAAATTGGCTCATCAGAAAGGGTTCAAATTTGACGTCAAACAAGATGACGTCAAACAAGATCGGTCCCCTTGTGTTTTATACTTCTCCCATCCCCCCCCCCCCCCCCCCCTTCCCACGCCTCCTGCCCGCAAGCCCTCTCCCTCCCACACTTCTCCCTGCTCTCAAATGTTGTGGTTGTGTGCTTCCCCTTCTCTCCCCATCTTGTCTTCCGCTCCCTCTTTTTGTATATTTTGTTTGTCTGGTTGATTTGTTTGTGAAATAAATGTTAGCTCTTTCACGAGCCTCGATTCAGTATACAAAAAAAAAAAAAAAAAAAAAATGGCCGCCATCTGACCAAAATGTCCAATATATACGCATATCTTTTGAAACAAGCAATTCTAAATCACTTTAAAAAGTAAAAATTAACTATAAAACTTATTACCTTGGATGTCTTGCAGTTGACAGGAGTGTCCCAATGACGCCATGACATCATTCGTTACGTCATGACGTCATGTCATGACGTAATTACATGTATTCTGATGAAAAATTCCAAATTTACGAAAACTGAGATTCACAGGAGTATTTGAAATAGTTTTTGTCCTTTACATCTGTATGGTATGGCATCATCAAATCACCGATGACGTCAAGATGTTGATGCCTCAGCCACTCTCTTTATTAACATGCAGTTTCATATATGCAAAACGACATCGAGTTTGGTCAATGTATCCTCTTTTTCTCAATTAGTTGGTACCCAGAATGTCATTCCAGTTGGAATACCATCACTGCTTTACAAAAAGAAGTCACAAATCAGTCCTCATTTTCATCTAAAATAGGAGCATGGTTCATATTTTCACAATTGCCATCCTGGCAAGGTCCACAAGCCCCGGTGCATTCAAGTCCGTACTTCTTACAACTACATCTAAATGCGTTGCATCCAGCTGAGCAGTTGCAGTGAACCATTTTTAGCAGGATGTCAGGAGCAGGGTTATTGTCCATCATTACTGGTGTCAGTTTGTCACCTTGAATATCCCAGCCCCATTTTGCAAGGTCCATGTTGTCATTATGGCCCATCCATTCCATGACTTGAAGGTAACTGCGTCTTGAGTGATGTTTTCTAGCTGAGGTTGTGGGGGGCAATCGCTCTGGGGTTACTAATGTCTTTGCTGTCGCCAGTTTTTTGCAGAGATGACTGTACCGCAATGATGCTAGAGTCGGACTTTGTCCCGTTAAACAATGTTACCATTGCTTTACACCCAGCACTTTCTACAGCAACTTGATCTGTGTCTGGTGCACAAAAAATCCTTGAACAGGTACGCAATACAGAATCACCCTTGTTGACTTTTTGAAACACTAATTTTTTTCCAACACCAAAGATTCTAGAGGTAGTGTCACACCGAGTGAATGCATGGGCAAACAACAAATCAGTACAGACATCATCCCCAAGTAACTTCTTCAAAATTTTGATATTGTACACATTTGGTTTCCCTTTGTCTGACCGAAAGTAGAGCTCCTTACTGTCTATTTTCCCATGATACAGAAGTAATACTAGGAGATCTGTATCTTCTCCGATAAGGGTGGTTGATTTGGTTTTGGACATAGTGACGGCTGCTTTCACTATGTCCACGTTGGCATCTCCCTCAGCCTGTACAACATGGCAGTGTTTTTGTCTCAGGCACACCGTAATCATATCAATTAGTGACTTTTTGTTCCTTTCATTGGAAAGGAAATCATCCTTCTTCCCCACGAATTTGGGTGTCTGTAATATTGACAGTATTTCTCACAGTTGTTGTCTTCCGTCGCTGGTGGGTGTTGTCCTTTGTGCTGGGTCCTCCATATCCGTCGAAGACAACGGTTGCTTTACCATACAATTCTGTCGTAAAAGATGCGTAAGCATCAGCAATTGAACTGTACGTGCTTCCTTCAGTCCATGTCAGCCGATGTAGGAGGGAACCCCCATCTAAGACATAGTGCTCAGTCTTTGGAATAGACTTGAAGGACAGCATCATCATTAGAAGTAGCATGGTTCCGTATAGCCTCGAGAAGCGCGGGTTTGTCTGCCTTTCGTAGTTGTTGTTTAGCTTCGAACAAAGAGGGTGGATACGGGGAAAGTTCGTACTTCATCATCTCGTCTAAGTTTAGCTCTCCAGACTGACACAACCAGGAACCTCTGAAATAAGAGTGCTGGATCAATTGTTCTATCTTCAGTAACCTTGACAGCCCTTGCTGACGCCAAGGTCTTTACTTTAGTGTTGCGTCTGTGTGAATAAGAAAATACCAACTGACTCTCCATTTTGGCAACAGTTTCCAAACCAACAGTGAAAAGGTTGTGCACGTTCACATCATCATCAGCGTTTATCCCTGTTATAATGTTGCGCAATGTCATCTCATCTGAGAATGGGCTATAGAGTCCAAGCATTGTGTCAAGTTTGGTCCGATCCTCTTTATTCCTCACTATTCTTGCAGAAGTTGCTTCTTTGTGCTGTTCGCTAGTTGTATATCGCATTTCACAAAATTCCTGCATGGCATAATTGTAGGCAGATGATACGGGAGAAGACATTGTCCAGATGGCCCTTTGGTGCTCTGACATTCCACTACCTCTTGTTAAACCCCTTGTACTTTTGAGTGACTTCATAAGCGTCTGTTCGATCACCAACTCACAACCAAGACCAGCCCAGAACTTGTCGCTTCGCCGGATGACATGGTATCCACGCATGAATTTCTGAAACACTTCAGGGTTTTCGATCTCCAAAGCAGTCATCTTTTGGAGATACAGATAAGCAAACTTCAGGTAATTTTGGTGACCTGCAGCAGCAAATATCGGCAAACAATCAGATACAGCATGGATGTGCATTTGCCATGATCCTGTGTGATCAGCCTCAATAAGCTCCCGGGCCACTCCCAACATTCGCTGATAGTTCAACCACAGCTTGCTCGTTTTGGAATTGTCAGCCAATTCAGACTTTTTTGAGGTTACTGCACGAACAATCTTTTCCATACAATCAGATCCAAGCACTCTGTCGACATCTATTTCACCATTCGCAGCTTGAGAGTATAACTGCTCAAGTTCCTGTATGAGAGTCTCAAATCCTGGTTCACTATCAATGATCTTGGAGACGACTTGGTTGGTGAGACACTGGTCAACTAGGAGATGTCCAAGAAGCGCACGCTGCACAGCCTTTCCAGTCATCATGTGTACCACAGCGTTTTCCCCATAGATGGTCTCGAGGATATCTTTGAGTCCACTTCCCTCCATCAATGTCCCAATAGAACCCAATAGCAATTTGGAAAAAATCTGAAACTGATTGGAATCTTTTGTCTTAATACTCTGAAGAAGAGATGTTTGTAGATGGCAGCACTACACTTGTGGGTTGGCTGCCTAACCAGGAAAAACTATGTTAATGTACTCACCTACCTTTTGTTCTTTGGCATGACTGGGGTTCCCTTTATATAATTTAATGGCTAAAATGTCAGTAATACCATCTAAAATCTTCTTCATCTAAAATTTGCCACAAAAACTTGAAATTATGGAAAGCTACGTCATTATGACGTCATGACGCAATGAATGACGCCATGACGCAATGAATGACGTCATGACGTCATTGGGACACTTGTCAACTGCAAGACGTCCAAGTTAATACGTTTTATGGTTAATCTTTACTTTTAAAGTGGTTTAGAACTGCTTGTTTCAAAAGATATGCGTATATATTGAACATTTTGGTCAGCTGGTGGCCATCCTGTTTGACGTCAAATTTGGACCCTTTCTGATGAGCCAATTTCGGCCTACTTTTGATATGTTGTTCTCTGGACCAAATACTACAGGAATACACCATAAAACGTTTTTTTGGGGTTAGCCCATTTATTTCATATTTTGACCCTACTAAAATGAATGTCCGAGAAATGGTTTTGGACTGTCGAAGCAATTCAATCCTTTTACTGAACTAAAAATGCAAAACTCAAATAATAAGATCGTTTATTGCATCACACGTGTTGGGAGGTTGTCTGGTACAACATCAAACCAACCTCTGAAAAGACAGAAAACCCTTCAGCATATTTATACAAAACCTAAGATGGGTGCTACATAGCCTTAGGTGTCAGTGCAGGACAGCTTACAATTTTATCATTACTCCTCTCTTTGTGGGTCAAATGTCCCATCTGTTGACCAAGATTATTATCACAAAGTCTTTACATTCCAAAGATATATGTAGATGACTGAGTCAATTACCTCTGAAGAGTTAACAATTTTGTTTGACCTTCGGAGGAGTTAGAGGGCTGAGCAAACATTGCAAGCAGTTTCAAAATGCAGAGTATTGTGTCAATGCAAATTAGATCAACAGGACATGCAGATTAGGCTTTAATGCCCGACATTTCGACAACACTCAGTCAAAGAGCTTTACATCAATGCCCTTCAGACTAATTAATTTGAACATCCATTCAATATACATTACATGACCAAAAGTATGCGGACATCCCTTCTAATTAGTGCATTTGGCTGTTTCAGCCACACCCATTGCTGACAGGTGTATATATAATGAAGCACACAGCCATGCAATCTCCATAGCCAAACATTGGCAGAATAATGGGCCGTACTGAAGAGCTCAGGGACTTTCAACGTGGCACCGTCATAGGATGCCACCTTTCCAACAAGTCAGTTCATCAAATTTCTGCCCGTCTAGAGTTGCCCCGGTCAAGTGTAAGTGCTGTTATTGTGAAGTAGAAACGTCTCGGAGCAACAACAGCTCAGCTGTGAAGTGGGAGGCCACACAAGCTCAGAGAACGGGATGGCCGAGTGCTGAAGCCGTTCACCATCACCTCCGTTGCAACACTCACTACCGAGTTCCAAACTGCCTCTGGAAGCAACGTCAGCACAATAACTGTTTGTCAGGAGCTTCATGAAATGGGTTGCCATGGCCAAGCAGCCGCACACAAGCCTAAGATCACCATGCGCAATGCCAAGCGTCGGCTGGAGTGGTGTAAAGCTCGCCGCCATTCGACTCTGGAGCAGTGGAAACGCGTTCTCTGGAGTGATGAATTATACTTCGCCATCTGGCAGTCCGAAGGACGAATCTGGGTTTGGTGGATGCCAGGAGAACGCTACCTGCCCGAATGCATAGTGCCAACTGTAAAGTTTGGTGGAGGAGGAATAATGGTGTGGGGCTGTTTTTCATGGTTCGGGCTGGGCCCCTTAGTTCCAATGAAGGGAAATCTCAACGCTGCAGCATACAATGACATTCTAGATGATTATGTGCTTCCAACTTTGTGGTTACAATTTGGGGAAGGCCCTTTCCTCTTTCATCATGACAATGTCCCCGTGCACAAAGTGAGGTCCATACAGAAATGGTTTATCGAGATCAGTATGGAAGAACTTGACTGGCCTGCATAGAGCTGTGAACTCAACCCCATCGGACACCTTTGTGATGAATTGGAACGACGACTGCGAGCCAGGCCTAATCGCCCAACATCAGTGCCCGACCTCACTAATGCTCTTGTGGCTGAATGGAAGCAAATCCCCGCAGCAATATTCCAACATCCAGTGGAAAGCCTTCCCCGAAGAGTGGAGGCTGTTATAGCAGCAAAGGGGTGGACTAACTCCATATTAATGCCCATGGTTTTGGAATGAGATGTGTGATGTTTGGGTGTCCACATACTTTTGGTCATGTAGTGTATGTATACACATGCAACAATATTTGGTCATGATATGAATGAATCATAGTATGTAACATGTACAGATTAAAGCACAATATATTTACCTAACTATATCCCTTTATTCATAAAGAAATATAATTACAGTACATAAAAACTACACCAAATTGATTTACCATTGCTTGGTTTGTAAGGAACCAAGACAAGAGGCGGTCTAACATTGCCTCTGCAGGAGTTACACTTTTCCCCATCCTGATAAATTATTACATGAGAAATGAATTTAAAGAAAGAAATTCAGTCAGGATGCCGGCGATAACTCACCTACTCTTCACGAAAAACACCATCTTCGCTTTTCCAATCAGAAAACATTGTAGAATAATTATTCTGCTTGCAATTCCTCCCACAGGACGCGTTCAACATCGGGTTTTTTACAACTAAAATGGCTGCCAGTCGGCCATCTTTGATTGCATTGCGAAACAAGATGATATGCATATGTACAGCATCATGTGTTGTCTTTGTGCCAATTATTAACAAAATCGGTCCATACATCTCCGAGATATGATTGCGGACACACGCATGCACACACGCACGGACAGATGGACGGTTGAGTCCCAATCCATAAGCCCGTTTTTGACTAAGTCCAACGGGGGCTAATAAAGTAAATGGGATGTTATAGGGAGAGTACTTACTACAAAAGTGGCAGTGGAGATATTTGAAACTATATTTAATAACAGTGACAAGTCAGGAGACGACGATGGTTCACGAGCGAGCGGTATTCAATGACAAAGGACGGACTGTAACCGAAACAGGCCCGGACAGACCAGGCCTCGGAAATGTCAAAACGAAGGTTACCGACCTTGAAATGAGATAGAAAATAATGTATAATCAGTTATGAGGTTAGTTAGCTACACAATACCGAAAATTCGGTTAGATTCTGACAACTTTGAAACTTTGACCTTTGTGACCTTCAAAGGTCAAAGGTCGAAGATTCTGAAATTTGTTGGAAAACTTGTATTTCATGATGTATGTGATAATATAAGATCATGTACGACATTTCACCCTATCAGGAAGCGAACAATGTAATAAAACCATCAAAAATCGACCTTTCAAAATTTCGTGACCTTGGGGCGAAAATGAAAAATCGAGCTCCGTGGGGCTAGACACATGACATTGGCCTAACCAAATACCGAAACCCCTGTCAGATTCCACCAAACCCCTCGGAGAAGATGTAGCTTGAACTCGATTACCTCCAAAAAGACATCTTTTCCGGGCGTGGCTCCACCCACAATGGGCGCAATACGCCCACTCTAGGCAGGACACAACTACTAGATCATGATATCAACCTCCCACCCAAGTTTCATCAAGATCGGATGATATCATCGGGTAGTTATGCTGCGGACAGATAGACAGACTGCACACCCATGACGAATATAGTGGTCACTCTGTTTGATAACTCGTGAACCAATAGCAGCATTTGTAAAGGCCTATAATGATTAATTGAGATGATCAGCATATGTTCAGGATGGGTAGACAATGTCTACCAAGCTTGCTTGTATTCTTTAAAGAGGTAGTTCTCTAGGCGGATAATGATAGTGTAGTAGATTTGGTTTATCTGAATTTTCAGAAAGGTTTTGATAAAGTTCCACATTAGAGATTGTTTGAAAATTTGTGCAAGAGGTGCAAACAAAAAGTAGCAGTAAATGAGAACATCTTGGAAAGTATGGAGGAAAGTAGTAACTAGTGGGGTATTATTGGTAGGGGCCAATTGTGGATATATTGTTATATGTTGCTTATGTTTAAATGAACAAGATGTAAATGTTAGGAGTAGAATATCAAAATTTATAGATGACGAGACTAGAAACTTAATTTTAGAGGATATTAAAAAAGAGGGATCGTGAGGTAAGAGAAGAGAAATTACATGGGATATCTTAGAAATATTTAAGTTCAAGGAGATTGACAGAGCATAAGTGAGTATATTTATTTTTTGATGGCGATAAGAGAGAAGACTAGAGGACACAGCCTAAAGAATAAATAAAAAGTGAAAAATAATAAAAAATAATGTATAATTCTTTTTACTCAGAGAGTTTGCTCGGAAGAGTAGTGGTAATAGGGGCAGTTCATCACTTTTAAAGGGAATTAGATCAGCACCAAGAAACAAAGGAAATGGAATGATATAGAATGAGTCTGGAGGACGATACGTGCGTTTTAATGTGTTGTGCATTCATATTGGGCGTATCCTTTCCCCACGAGTGCTTTGTTTCATGTTCGTTTCCCATTCTGACATGTGCCATGTCATATTCCAAGCACTTCCATGCCCGTCCCTCGATTCCTCGGTATGTGTCTTGTCTCTGTCCCAACCACTGATATGTGTTCTTAAAAGTCCTTCCTCGTGTACATCCGTGAAAATGATCCTCCTTACAATTGTGTCTGTCTTCTAAGTGATCTTTCTTGTCATCCTTGATATAGTCTTGACTGTTTCTTTTCTTGTCTTGTAATTGTTTCTTGACATATTGTTGTACTTGTCAACACAAACAAGGGCTTGAGTTCTGTAATGTGCACGGGATGTGGTGCATGCTAGTTGGGCAGAATGGACTTTGCCTGCATCTATCATCGTTCAAACAATTACTTTACTTACTGTAAGCTGCCTTTTCCTCCTAATGTACTTTATTCATCTATTTTCAAGATGGAGCCATTGTACCTTTTGTGTTCATGAATGTACATGCATGTGTGTCTGTGACAGGGTGAGCTGACCAATGCGTTGGCTACAATGCGAGTGGATTATGATCAGGTACAAATTAAGTGCCTCGATGAATCCAGTAATCCACTGCTGGAAAAACGACGCCAGCGGCAACGCCCGAGTCCTGCAGAAGAAGTGCTACAGGAAGAAGGATCATCTGGAGAAATGCATGAAGAGGAGGAGGAAGAAGAAGAAGATGAAGACGAAGAGGAGGAAGAAGAAGAGGATGAAGAGGAGGAGGAGGAAAATGAGGATGTGGAAGTGAAGAAAGAGGAAGAAGAGAATAAATTGGAAGTAGAGAAAAATGAGAAGGAAACATTGGAAGTAAAGAACGAGGAAGACAAGAAAGTGAAGCACTTGGTGAATGTGAAGGAACTTCAAGAGGATAAGGAGGAAAAAGTAAAAGAGGAGGAAAACCAAAACCGAAGAGAGTTCAAAGAAGATGATGAGAAAGATTACAAGGCAGATGTAAGACATGAGTATGATAGCAATGAAACAGACAAGGAAAGTAATAAAAATTATCAGTCAAAGAAAATTGATCTAAGAGATAGAAAGCAATTTGTTGAGGGTATTGAGGAGGAAAATAAAGGGAAGGATGCCCATGGAAGTGATGAAAACAATGAAACATGTTACGTGAATGAAGAGATTTGTGAGAATGAGGTGAGTGATGAGGTCGAACAGCGCAGTGACAATGAGGTGAGTGATGATAATGATGAAGAGAGCAGTGACAATGAGGTGAGTGATGAGGGTGAAGAAAGCAGCGATGAGAATGACGTGAGTGATGAGGGTGAAGAGAGCAGTGAATATGACGTGAGTGATGATGGCGAAGAGAGCAGTGAAATTGAGGTGAGTGATGAAGATGAAGAGAGCAGTGCAAACGAGGTGAGTGATGAGGATGAAGGTGTTGAGACTCATGACAGCAATGAAATTGAAGATGACGAAAACGTTGGTGAGCAACTGGGTGCAGCTGAAAAAAGGAAAGAGGGAAGTGAGACAAAAACAACCACAGAAAAGAATGAGGGGAATCAGGAGACTTCAGGGGTTGAAAGTCTCAAGGATAACGAAAGCAATTTCAATGGAAATGGACGAGTTGTGAATAATTGTAGGAAGGAAAAGAAAAGCGATTTTAACGAGGATAATGAAGAGAATTGTAATCCTGTGAGCTGTGAAGATGAGAGAATTGATCAGAAAGGGGAGAATAAAAATATTGAAGATCACGGGAGAGCTGAGAATGAGGAAAGTGATCTGAAGAAAAATAAATCCGACATAGAATGTGATACAAAAGAAAATTGCAAGTCTTTGGATGGTCATGAAACTGATGAAGAAGATAACGAGATGAATGAAGATAAATGTAAGAAGGTTAAGGAAAGTAATGAAAGTACTACGGTCGATATATTCAAAAATATCCTACAAAACACCAGCACTGAAGATGTGGGTAAACATAAACGAATGCATGAGGAAGGAGGATGCAAAAAGGAAAAAGAAGAAGGTGCAAAAGAAAAAACAGAAGGTGACGGAGAAGACAACCTGAGAGGTGAAAGTGAAAAACATGAAGGGAACGTGCATGTAAGGGAAGAACAAATAACATTTAAAGAAAACGATGAAAGTCAATGCGAAGATTTGGAAGAACACAAAGTAACGGATGAAGTAAATGCAATGGGAGATGAAAGAATATGTGAGAGGAAGGAAGAAGAAGAAAAAGATATGAAGGAAATTTCTATTGTGCAAGATGGAAAAGAGGGGAAATGCATCAATGATCATCAAATCACAGAGGCAACAGAACAGATCATGTGGGAGATAAAACAAGAAACTGAAGGGGAAAATGAAAAGTGTGAAGGAGAAAAAGACAAAGTTTTTGTTTCAAATAAGGTGGAGGATAATTGCAAGAAAGGGGAAGAAATATATGAGCCGCCGAATGAGGAGAACAAAGGAAAGAAAGAGGTTGTGGAAGAGGGCATTAGATGGGGTGATGCGTCTGGGGAAGGAAAAATCCAGCGAGAATTTGAGAACAACAACAACAGAACAATGGATGAGGTAGAGGTCAATGAGAAAAATGAGGAGGAGAAAGAAAAAAAAGGGATGAACAAAAGGGAAGAGTATGGAGAGGAAGACATTACTACAGGAAATGGAAAAGAGATGAAGAAGAAAATAAGTACCTGTATAAATATAGATTTAAGAGAGAACAAAGGACAAGAAGAAAACATGACAAAATATATAAATGAAAAGGAGAGAGTGATAGATGATGATGAGAGAAAAGCACTTGAAGGGGAAGATGAAAGACGTAATAAGGTAAATGGACGAGACGAGATAGTGAAGTGCGAAGGACAGCAAGAAAATGAATCGGAGGAGAGCAATGGAATAAAAAGTGAGAGAGGAACTAAAAGTCCGGATGATGTAAATAAGGTAAAAAAAGGTGTTGCCCAGTAAGGGAAGTGAGAAAGGCAATGAATGGGAGAAAGAGAGGAAGAGGTGAAAGGTGAAGAGAGGGAAAACGCAGAATTGGAAGGGGGGAAAAAAAGAGTGGGGAATTTGATAAAGTTGATGAATTGGAAGATCAATGGAAAGTGACTCGATATTTGAATAGTAACTCACTCAACAGACAATAACAAAAACGACAGATTTGTGGAATGCAGTCATTTGGAAGTGGAATGTAGGACCAAACAAATTGGAAGCTGATTCAATGCTCTTCGAAGTATTGGGACACTCTTACAAGCTTATTCAACTTTTGCAAATCCGTGCACTTTAGATCTCTGAGAAGATCGTCAAGACATCAACCTCTCAATTGATTAATTTATTGTGGTTTTGATAATATTGCATATGATGCTGATTAATGCACACACACACACACACACACACACACACACACACACACACACACACACACACACACACACACGCACGCACGTGTGCGTGCGTGCGTGCGTGTGTGTGTGTGTGTGTACAGGGTGAAACAGAAAGTACTAGATATTTTTAATGACCCGTAACTTTGTCAGATTAATAACTAGAGAGTTCATAGAACACGTTACCTCTGGCAGTGTTCAAATATATACTTCAATTTTAATAAAACAATAATTTTAAAGATCTATTTAAAAATTCTGGAAGCTTAGCTCTCTTGAAACAGTTATGCATCACTCTTATACACCACCCTATTTACCATGCTAAAGCACTGCTAAACAGAAGGGTTTTGAAAATGCAAATATGGCGATTTGTGTTCTTCAGTGTTGAAGTATATAATGCAATTTAAATAAAATGAAGATTGGGAAAGTTATATAAATTAATTAATTCTGCAATTTACCGCCGTTGGCAAAGTGTCAATTACACTACCCTATCTAACGTTACATTAGTTATTTGTGCCTGGTGTTTGTGTCCTTTAAGACGTCCTTAAAAACAGCGAGTTTCCTGTTTGGAATGATTTTCAATTTTGCTTGACTGCCAAACAGATAGAGTAAAAAAAAAAGATTATCTCACTCCTCTCTGCATATGTGCAGTCTGGACGAATTCAGAGCCAAAGTATTGTTAAACTACAGGTTCGTTTTCTGATTCATTTTCAAAATATTCATGTTCAAAATATAACATTCTATTTAAATAACTTGTTCTTCGATCATCATTTGCCGTTTACAGACAGATGAACGGACATGAATCAGTTGTTTAACCTCAGCTTCTGCTTCGCGTGCATATGTGTTCAGAGGTTGTTGTTTTTTAATTAAAAGTTTTTCCATAATTTGTGTTGAAATGAAAAGTTGTGCTATTATTTTCTACACAATATTAAGACAGTTTTCTTTCATTCTGATGTCAAATAAATAAAGTTACAACATAATAAAAAGATCTAATCTTTTCTGTTTCACCCCATATATAGAGTTGCCCAGAAAAAAGTAAGCTATTGCCTTTAACATTTTTATTCAAGTTGTGTGAAAAAGAATCCAAAATAAATAATACAAGTGAATAAATATTCCTGTATATTGTCTATACTAGCAAAGTAGCCACCCGACAGGTGTTCTTGTTCCCGGCATGCAACACATTCTTTTGACAGATACTTGTATTTGAGCGGTGTGTAGGCAACTGACAAGCTGCCTCAATCGCTCCCGAAAAAAAAATAACCCTGGTTATACACGCATGAAGCAAAGACGGCATTTTTTTTTTCATTCAAACACCTCTGCTGGGGAAAACGTGGGGACAGGAATACTATACTGTAGGTTGGAGAGTTGTAATACCTGCTCCCACCTAGAAGCGGTGTTACACGATAAACATTTACTGTACATAGAGAATTTGCATCCCACCCCCCTCCCCTACCCCCATTCCCCCCCTCACACCCCCCAAGACCACCGACAAAGATTTGTTTTTAAACCCTATACACTAATTGAGATCATGCTGATCCTATGTATCAAGTCTGGATATAATATTGTCGTGTGGTTGGATGAGTTAACACAAAGTGTCACCACGGATGGAATATCGAGCTTAATGAAGGCGTTTATTCAATCGATGGCGGTTCGATACACGGGCCGGGGGAAATATCGCGGCTTACCTTTCCGGCCCCGACGATGTCTACTCCCTGTGGAAATTAACTCAAACCGAAACGAATGTGAAATGCACAACAAAGAAATATTTATTATGGAACCCGAGAACAAGGAAACGCGATGGTAGATAAATAATGTTCCTAAATCAGGATCCCGCACACAGACGTCATATACAGGACGAATGGAAGAATAATAAAATAAATGTCTCGTTGTGTTTGTGAATGACAGCTTATCTCTGTCTGGAAGTGTCAGGGATCGTCTGGCTCGAGCGTGTCGTCCGACGCAGCTCCGGTTGGCGTGAACTGCCTGGTCTTTGGCGCAGAGCGGCCCTCGGCACGCCCGTGCGATCGCTCGTCAGTGCTCCAACGCAAGCCTCGCTCGTCGTTCGCACACCAACACAAGGAAGAGAATCGACGGCGTTCCTTCTCTCCACCGTCTTTCGAAATGCTCGTTCCTCCACCAAGTCCGAAGCAGGAGAAGGCCCAGCGCGAAGGGACAGTCAGGAGTAAGAGGCCAAGGGAAGAGAAGAGACAAAATGCCGGCGAGTGAGTCATTTTGTCACTCCCGGTGTGACGTCAGCCCTCCTCTTTCCCAACCAGTGCCTCGTTTCTTGGTGGTCTTTCGCGCCTTCTGACATCACCGGCGCTTGTCCTTCAATCAGCGACCTGCTTCTAAGTTGTGGTTTTGTGCCTTCCACACCGATTGGCCGAATGTTCGCGCCTTCCACACTGATTGGCCGAGGTGTCATCGGTCGGTGGCCAATCAGTGTGCCGCTCCTTCGCCTTTCTTACCCACAATCACGGGGAAGCTTTTTGTCCCTTCCCCGACCAATCACACGTTCTCCTGGGCATGGCTCCCAGCCTGCCTGGCACGATGTTTGTCGCCATGGTGGCGTACTACACGGCTGCTGCCTGTTGGTTTTTCCGGTCAGTCATTGTAAGGGGGGGAATTTAATTAGTGTGTGCACTAAGGGCCTATCTAAGGTCTATAAGAGTGCATTGCCATAAGGGACAAAGGAATGATCACCAGGTCTGACACACAGGGGTCTTATCTTAGTCCCTACAACTATTTAACACACGAACATCCTTGTATGATCACAGGTATACACTTACCCTGACAAACTGCCTAAACACAGAACTTATTACAGGTGAGGTTCCCTATCACGACAGCCGGACACCTACCTATGCAGATCTACCTGGATCTAGATATTCCCCTCTACCCCAAATTCATAACAATATGTAATCGCCCCAGAATTGTAGGAGTAGTGTGACAAACAAACCGTTAATTATAGTAAGGATTATGACATCAAATACTCAATGTATCCACCACCTTGTTGAATACAAAACTCTAAATGATGGCAATAACCATCAATTGTCCAGTTGATTAAATTTTGTGATTGAGAATTCCATTCCTCCACAATTCCTCCACTTTAATTAATCAGGGTTAATAAATGTAGTATTCTGATAAGCTTTTTTTTAGCTCATTCCATATTGCATAATCAAGAGGTCACATGTCTGGGCTGTTCACAGCAGGCAATCACTAGGCAATCTCCAGAAATTTCACGAATTCTTGGAAGATTTTTATCTAACACATTGTCGCAATAATAAACAGCATTCATTTAAACACCACTTTCAACAAAAAACACCACGTTTGCCCATTTTTGAGATAGCAGAACATTTTGAGATTTTGGAAAAGTTATGCCATTTATTTAAAAGTCTTTCTGGTGTTACTTCTCTCTTGGTTCTTGCTACAGAGTGCACACGATTATTTTGAGTGTTGACAGGTGATCGAATTGTAAATGATTTTTCATCACTAAACCAAATCCTATTGACATGGGGAAATTGTTCAAGTGCTTGACATGTTTCTGTTTGTTTCACCTATTGACTTCACTTAAGGTCTGTACTGGATAGCGTTTGTAAACTGTGAAATGCAAATCGTGGTAAGCAATTCTTTGTGTAGAACTTCTTGAAATACCTGTTTCTTCTGCAATTTCATTTGGCGTCGTATGTGTTCCAGGATTTCTTTCCTGACTTGGAACCATTTCCTTAACCACTGCTATATTTTCATCAGTGCAAACTTCTCGTTTCCTTCCACTACCTTTGGTTCCAGCCATTCTGTGCATGCAGTTCTATCAATTTTATGAATATTTTCTTCTCCACCTAAATGAATTTGTTTGGAAACATTATTATATTTTTTCTGGCACCATAGTGTTTCTCAGTATGTAATTGTTTGATTCATATGAGGTGTTCTTGACTATATGAATGCATTTTTATAGGTGTTTCACTGCTTTAAAAAAATAACTTTCAACAAATAAAAATAATGTATATTAGAGACAAATCTTAAAAAGACATCTATAGAAGTTCTACATATAAAATAAAATTATTAATATAACTCATCACAGAAACAAGCAACCCATTGCAATAGTAAGTATAGCAACTGACAAAAATACCCTCAACCCTAAGCAATAGCTTACATTTTTTCTGGGCTTACTTTTTCTGTTATATATATATATATACACACGGTGTGTGTGTGTGTGTGTATATATATATATATATATATATATATATATATATATATATATATATATATATATATATTCGCACACACATGCACACGAAGCAACTTGGATAATAGCATCCCCTTCAATCCCCCACCCTACTTGTCATCTCCTCATCCTACTTCATCATCTCTCCATTGACTTAACTTGCATTTTAATATCATTATAGATTTCCATTTTCTTTACATGAAATTTACTCTAGCATCTGCCTACCATTTACATCCCATTTATTTAATGTCTTGCTCTTGTCTTGCTCAGGATTTAAATGGCTTGCTGTTGTTTGTAAGTGTACCAACTGATGTTTTATGGCAACAACTGAATACAGGCAACACTGTTACAATGACGATGTTTATGATGATTATATCTTTGCTATTACAGTTTTATAGTGAGTGATATGAATTACACCATTTTGGTTCACCTTGGTGACTGTATTATCATGAGCCATTTTTGCCCAAATAAGGCCGCCTAAGCTTTATCAATTGAGTGTAAATGCGTCGAAGGCAAATGAAACGCGTCTCTCGTGCCTCCTAAGTGCTTAGCCACTTTCTCTCAACTGGAAACAAATGAAACCCTTTAGAATTACCCTTACACCCCTCAGAATGACCCTTTAGAACCCATTATAATTACCCTTTAGAATCTTGAATTACACTTTAGAACTATCTAGAATTAAACACAGTGTGTTAGAAATGTTCTTCTGCTTTTTTTTGACGAACGGATGGAAGGAAGGACATAGCCAACTAGAACGGCACTCAGTAGAGCATATCTCCACCTGGTTGTTCATATCACTCAATGGTGAAGAATCATTAAAAAAATTATACTAGCTGGATTCGGATCTGGATCTTCACCAACATTGAAACGATTCTTCCTTGTCACACATAAAACCTGTCCAACAAGTTTCGTCCAAATCCATGCATAACTTTTTGAGATATCCTGCTATGTATCGTTTTTGGTCCGATCTCCCAATGGTGAAGAATCACTTTTAAAATTCTAGTAGCCAGATCCGAATCCGGATCTCCACCAAAATCTAATCATTTCTTCCTCGTCACATACACTACCTCTCTGCCAAATTTCGTTTGAATCCATCCACAACTTTTTGAGATATCCTGTTCACAAACGGACAGACAGACAGACGGGTGAAAACATAACCTCCATCCACCGTTGGTGGCGGAGGTAAATATTGAAGCGGCTTCACCGCTTAATAATAAGCAAGTCATAAATATCATTAAACTCTTTTCTGGTTAATTCGCTGTGATCTGACAGTCTTTTCCTTTAAACGAAAGGTGTGTACACTTTTATAACAAATTCAGGTTTTCCTTTTGGAGTTATTTACGATGTAACTTCATACATATGGGTATAACCAAGTCTTCGATTGCAAACTGCTGTTCTATACTTTTTAATCTCATAAATCAAGAGAAACAAACACTGAATTGCAGGAAGTATTGATGACTCATCGTAATGGTCATTCCAGTTGATGAAAATGATGCTGGATGTTTATTTTCCAGGACAACAAGGCCTAAATGTACTTTGGTTACCATAACATTGCCAAACCATGTGTGTGGGTCAATTGGGAAATAAAATGTCATAGTTTGTACAGCATTCCAATTTTATTTTTTTATTGGTTTCAGTGACTGCAGAAACAGAAAGGGAAGGAACTGCAAGATATTGTCGCGTTCATGGGGATTAAAATCTTTCGCAGGAAACAGATTGGCCGAGCAAGCTTCAACTCCGGGCGTTCATCAAATATGGCAAAGTTCATGCACGCCGGGAGGGGGGGTGGGGGGGGGGGGGGGTTGGTAAGGAGGAGGAGATGGATGAGGATGCTGAAAATCACTAACCTCATGGATCCCGCCAGCAGGCTTCAACCTGCAAAAAGTAACTCAAACCGAGGCGGATTTAAAATGTACAAAAATAAACAGGTTTATTAAACGGAACCCGAGAACAAAGAAAACGCGACAATGAAACTAAAACCTAAATGGAGTGCCCCCAAACCAGACGTATAACACACATGAGGGGAGAATATAACTGAAAATAACCGTGTATGTGCTTACCTCAACCATTCGGGGTCTCATCAGGGTTCGTCGACTCGTCCGGTGCGTTGGCGGGAACCGCCCGTTCCTACACTGCGAGGCCTCCGTACGCCGCAACGGCAAGCTGCGCATCCACACGTCGTCCACTCGGAGAACTGCAGTTCCCGTTGCCTCTCGCGGATTACCGGTGGCGTTCTCTGCACGGTCGGTCCCAGCACGAGAGCGCGAGGGAGAAGGACAAAGGAACAAGAGAGAGGAAGGCGAAAAGCGAAGGCAAGAGATGAGGCAAGCGAGCAAGGGCGGAGGGCAAGAAGAAGAGAGTCCAGGGCACGAAGGGATCCAAAACGAGAGAGACCAAAATGCCGGCCAGCCGTGGTTTTTATGTTCTCTGTCCTGACGTCATCGTCCCGGTGTGTACACTGGTTTAGAATAGGTACACCGTATCCCTGCGTGTCGTAAGAGGCGACTAAGAGGGTTGGCGTCAGGAAGGGCATCCGGCCATGAAAACATTGCCTCAAAAAGAGAACCATGACAATTACAACTACATATGAGCAGGGTACAGCACGAAGTGGAGATCGGTTTCTGAGGTTTGGGACATGGAATGTAGGGACAATGACAGGGAGATCAGGAGAAGTGGTGGAAGTATTGATCAGAAGAAGAGTGCACATATGTTGTGTGCATAAGATGAGATGGAAGGGAAGTGGTGTGAGAATGGTGAAGGGTAGGCAGGGACAGAAATACATGTTTGTGTGGCAAGGGTGCCCGGAGGGCGTGAATGGTGTTGGTGTCCTGTTTTCTGAGGAGTTTGTAGACAGTGTGGTGAGTGTGACTAGAGTGAGTGATAGGTTGATGATGGTGAAAATGATGATTGGAAAGCTCTTGGTGAACGTCATCTCGGGATATGCTCTGCAGGTTGGTCGGAGCGATGAAGAGAAGGACACGTTCTGGTGTGCGATAGAGAAGCTGATGGAAAACGTGAAAGATGAGGAAGTTGTTGTGGTAGGAGAAGACCTAAATGGACATGTGGGAAGGAGTATGGACGGTTTTGAGGGAGTTCATGGGGGTTACAGATATGGTGTGAGAAATGGAGAAGGTGAAATGATTTTGGAGTTTGCTGATGGAGCTGATTTGTTGATTTGTAATACTCAGTTCCAGAAAGAGGATAATAAGCTTGTTACATACACGTCAGGTGGGTCGACGACAACTGTTGACTACCTGATGGTGCGTAAGCGAGATAGGGGGCACCTCCAGGACACAAAGGTGATCCCGGGGGAGGAGGCTGTTTCACAGCACCACTTGGTTGTCTGCGACATAAGGGTGAAAGGTGCGAGGAGAGCTCGGCGGGTGCCGAGAATGAAGGTGTGGAGGTTGAAAGAGGTGACAGTAAGGGAGGCATTAAAAGAGAGGCTGAGTAGGGTAGAGGATGATGTGGTTGAGCTTGAAAGTGGTTGGATGTCAATGAAAGATAGTCTGTTGGGAGCCTTTGGTGAGTTATGTGGATGGACAAAAGGACCACCGAGGCACTCGGAAACATGGTGGTGGGATGATGAAGTTGGAAAGAGGATTGACGAGAAGAGGAAGAAGTTCAAGGAGTGGCAGAAGGCGAAGGGTACGGGAGCAGTAAAAGCAGAGCATGAAAGTTATAAGGCAGCCAAGAAGGCTGCAAAGAAAGAGGTAGCAAAGGGGCAGGAGGCATGTAGGAAAAATGTTCGGAGAACACTTGGATTCGGAAGAGGGTCAGAGAGTGGTATTCAGGATTGCAAAGCAGATAGCGAAAGAGAGGTGTGATGTGATGTGGGTGATTTGCTTGAAGGATGAAGTGGGACAAATCGTTGCGGACCCAGATGGAATTAAAGGAAGATGGAAAAGATATATGGAAATGCTGTTGAATACAGAGAATGAATGGGATGGCAACATAGAGAGTAACCCATCTGGTGGCGAACCATCTGGTGGTGAAAGAAGGTCGCATTCCAGTGGATTGGGAACTGAGTACCCTCGTCCCTCTATACAAGGGGAAAGGTGACCCTCTGGAGTGTGGCTCGGACCGAGCAATAAAGTTATTGGAGCATGGAATGAAGGTATTGGAAAGGGTGTTGGAGAGGAGGATAAGGAAGAAGGTGAAGATCGACGAAATGCAGTTTGGATTTATGCCAGGAAGAGGAACGACAGACGCGCTCTTTATTGTGAGGCAGTTGCAGGAGAAGTACATGGAGAGGAGGAAGAAGTTGTTTCTTGGGTTTGTTGATCTGGAGAAAGCATTCGATAGGGTTCCACGCAAAGTATTGACATGGGCATTGAGGAAGTTAGGAGTGGAGGAATGGTTGATCAGAGTAGTGATGGCAATGTACAAAAGAGCGCGCACAGCTGTAAGGACGAAGGACGGGAACAGTGGTGAGTTTGAGGTGAAGGTGGGAGTGCATCAGGGGTCGGTACTAAGTCCACTACTATTTGTAGCTGTGATGGAGGTGCTGGCTCAGAACGTAAAGGAGGGTTTACCGTGGGAGTTGTTGTATGCAGATGATCTGGTGTTGATTGTGGAAATTATGGATGGACTGAAGGAAAAGATCAACAAGTGGAAGGAATGTATGGAGACAAAAGGTCTGAAGGTGAATATCGGAAAGACTAGGGTGATGGCAAGTGGTGAAGCATGTCTTTTGGTGGAAAGAACTGGGAAGTGGCCATGTGCAGTGTGAAGGAAGAGTGTCGGAGTGAACTCCATTCAATGTACAATGTGCGCTGAGTGGGTTCATCAAAAATGCAGTGGTCTGAGAGGGGTCATTAACCAGTGTGGCAGCTACAATCAAATGTAAGGTGTGCACAGAGGGAGCTGCAGATGGAGGAAATGGTGAGTTGGATCTTGGAGACGGCGTGAAGCTGGAAGGTGTGAAAACATTTTGCTACCTCGGAGACATGCTGAATGGAGATGGTGGATCAGACTCGGCAACGCTTGCTGGAGTGAGATGTGCATGGAAGAAGTTTCGGGAACTGAGTGGCGTGCTGATGAGGAGGGGAGTGCCGTTGAAGCTGAAGGGAAAGGTGTATGCTGCATGTGCAAGTGTTATGATTTATGGAGCGAGACATGGGTAATGAACGTAGAGCAGCAACGAAGGCTGGAAAGTGTGGAAATGCGAATGGTTCGGTGGATGTGCAGAGTATTGTTGAGAGAGAGGAAGACAAATGATGAATTGCGAAAGATGATGGGAATAGAGCCTGTGATGGACGCTGTGAAGAGGAACAGGTTGAGATGGTTTGGTCATGTGTTGAGGAAGGATGAAAGTGACTGGTTGAGAAGAGAGATGGAAATGAATGTAGAAGAAAGTAGAGGATGGGGAAGACCGAGAAAGACTTGGCTAAAGATGGTGCAAGAAGAAATGCGGGCAAGGGGGTTAACAAGGAGAGATGCAGAAAATAGGGAAAAATGGAGAAGATTGTCATGGGGACCACAAGGCTAACCCCCGCTCTGGCAGGGAAAATGGCCTTAAAATGCATGTTGTTGTTGTTGTTGTCCTGACGTCATCGGTCCTCCCTTCCAATGCCCGCAGGCCACGCAGCCCAGGTTCAGCTCTCTCCCAATCAGTCGCCCGCCTTCATGATGCAATCCGCCTCTCTCCACCAATCCACGGGAAGCTTCTTACCCCGCCCCTGGCCAATCACAAGTCCTTCCTTTCTCCGTTCTTCCTATTGGTCACTCCCACCTAATAGCGAGTCGCTTCTTGGTCCGCCCTGGCAAATCACGAGTCTCTGGGGTGTGCTTCGGCCTGCTTGAGTGATGTGTGTTCAACCAGGCGGTGTTGTTAGCCCTGGTGTTGATGTCTGGCTTTTGGTTGGTTTTATTGTGGGGGGCAGGGGGGGGGGGGTTAATGAGTATGTGTGGTGCTTTTAATAGTGGGATTCCTCGCTCGTGTTTATGTGTCGTGCCATAAGGGACAATGGGATGATCACAAGGTCTCACGAACAGGGGAATTGGCATAATCCCTGCACTAGTTAACACGCCCCATTCTTTGTAATCGGGACAAAGATACACCTTAATCCGACATTCGGGCAAAACAGGTCCCTGACTTATGTACATCGAAGTAGTTCTTTCTACCCACGATCATCGGAGCACCCACCTATGCAGATCTACCTGAATTTATATATCACTACCCCCAAATTCATAACAATATTACTCGTACATTTCAACTAGCAGCAAATTAATAACGTTCTCGGAATTTAAGCGATTATGATTATGATTTTTGTGAAATAACTGAGCAATTTGGAGAAAGGGTGGTGTGTGTGCATGCACGCACACAGGATTATGATAACAGGCTAGGGGTTGTAGGTCCAGCATGGCAGCCCGGGCAATGTAGCTGAATGATGACCTGAACTTCCCAAATTAATCAAGATTGTACTCGTTATGCCAGGAGGGCAGTGGTTCAGAAGCGAGGATCGGCTAGGTAGTTTGAATAGTGGATCAATGGGGGGAGGGGAGATAAGGTGGGGAGGGGATAGAGGTGATCGAGGTGGTGGAGGTGATCGAGGTGGTGGAGGTGATCGAGGTGGTGGAGGTGATGCAGAGAAGGAGGTTGGAATTGTTGTGTGTGCAGGAGACCAGATGGAAGGGAGACAGTGTGAGGAGGTTGGTAGGAGAATACAAGCTGCTGCACATGGGTGTAGATGGAAGGAATAACAGAGTAAGTATAATAGTGTCAGAAGAGATCAGCAAGCAGGTGGTCAGAGTAGAAAGATGGGAAGGATGGATAGTTATGGCATGGGTGGTGATAGAGGCAAATGGTGTGTGTTATGTCGGTATATGGGCCACAAAAGGGAAGGATTTGGGCAGAGAAGCAGAAATTCAGGGATGCACTGTAGATGATGGTTGAGATGGAGGTGATGCTGTGCATTGCGTGGGACTTTAAATGTGCATGTGGAAGTATCGGAGCTGGGTGAAAAGGAATGTGTTGGTAAATTTGGTTGGCGAACAAGGAATTGAGAGGGTTGAGAACTGGTGGCAAGGAATGGGATGGCGAAAACTGGTTCATTCTTTCAAAAGCAGGAAAGCCACAAGATTACCTATAGGAATGGACGGCATAGAACATAATTGGATTTGATGGTGGTAAAGAAGCGACAGTTGTGGAGGGTTAAGGCAGTGGTGGGAGAGCAGTGGTGGGAGATTGTAAGGCAGTGGTGGGAGAGCATGTTCAAGCCTGTGGTGTTTATGGTACAGATGAGGAAAATGAGGGAGGTTAAGAGCAGGGGTTGGAAGATTATTAGGTGGGGGAAGTGAAGGAGTAACATTGTTATAGAGTACAAGGAGAGGATGATGGCCAGGTATGAGTAACTTAGCGAAGAAGCAGAAGGATTGGAGGAGGAGTGGAAGAAGTATGGAGAGGCGTTTAGGGGAATTGCAAAAGTTTTGTGTGGAAGCACGTCAGGAAAGGGTGCATTGTTGACGATAGAAACCAGGTATGGTTGACGGTGGAAGTAGTGAAGGCAATTAGTGTAAAGAAGGAGGTTTAGAAGAGGATGGAGAAGATTAAGGATTTTTTTTTTTTTTTTTTTTTTTTTGTATACAAGATCGAGGCTCGTGAAAGAGCTAACATTAATCACACAAAAAGACAAACCGACACACAAAACACAAAAAACAAGGGGAGGGGAAGGACACAAAAGAGAGGGGGAAGAGGGGGAAGGACACAAACACAACATTTGAGAGCAGGGACATCGGGAGGACTTGGGGGGAGGTGGGAGAGGATTAAAACATATGAACACTACAAGGACTCTGGGGTGAATTACCGGGGGTAGAAAAGATCAAGGTTTTCGATGGGGGACGATAAGAGATGGTGGTGAACAGCTGTTTTAAAGACCTGGAGGGAGGAGTGGGATTGAAGGGAGTGGGGGAGTTTGTTCCAGAGGCGGGAGAAAAGGGGAATGAAAGAGTGAAGGTGAGCAGAGAGCCTAGACTTTGGCAGTTTAACCATAAGAGGGTTGCAGGCAGATCTTGTGCGACCTGAAGGAATATTGGGGGGACAGAGCACAGAGAGAGCTGGGGGAGCAAGGCCGGAGAGGAGTCGGTAGAAGACAGAAAGACCACCAACCTGCCTGCGGTGAGTGAGTGAAAGGCCCTCGGCGTTGACTACATCGCAGGAGATTCCAATGATTCTGAAAGCTTTGGCCTCAACAGCGTGAAGTCGAGCAAGGTGTGAGGCAGGAGCACCAGCCCAGAGGGGGGAACAGTATTCCATTGAGCTGCGGATGAAAGCCTTGTATGTGGTGAGGAGCTCAGGTGTGCCAAGGAAGGATTTCGCACGACGGAGGATGCCTAGTCAGCGACTGGCTTTGGAAGCCAGATTTGAAATGTGGTTTTCCCAGGAAAGATCATGGCAGATAGTGAGACCCAAAAGCTTGAGTGACAGAACTTCTTGGAGAGGATTGTTGAGAAAGTAGATGGGAGGGTTGTCCAGTCGGTCCTTTCGGAGAGACATTGTAAGAGTGTGAGATTTGTCAGGATTGAAAGACATGTTCCACTTGTTTGACCAGTCTGTGATTTTGTCCAGGTCTGCAGAGAGTGAGGAGGCTGCAGACTGCCGATCTGAGGGATGAGGAATGGAGCGACAGAGAGTAGAGTCGTCAGCAAAGAGATAGAGAGGATTTTCAAGAGAGTCAGAGAGATCATTGATGAAGACCAGAAAAAGCACAGGGCCCAGAACACTACCTTGGGGAACTCCAGCCTGAACAGGAAGAGGAGATGAGAGAAACCCATTCAGGGCCACACGTTGACTACGACCAGAGAGGAAGTCCGCCAGCCATGCGTGGAGATTTCCATGGATACCAAAGGAGGAGAGTTTGGAGAGCAGAGCAGGGTGCCAGACCGTATCGAAGGCACGTGAAATGTCAAGGGAGACAGCTCTAATTTCCTGTTTGGCGTTGAGGACCTCCATCCATTGTTGAGAAAGCAGAAGCAGCATGTCCAGAGTAGAGTGACCAGGTCTGAAACCAAATTGATGATCAGAGATCAAGCCATTGGAGAAGAGGAAAGATTTAATATCTGAAGCAATGATGGATTCCATGACTTTGCTGATAATTGGGAGAAGGCTGATTGGTCTGTAGTTGCTGGGATCTGTTTTTGCACCTTTTTTGTGCAAAGCGGTGATGTTGGCTGATTTCCAAGCAGATGGCAGATGACCTTGAGCAAAAGAGAGGGTGAAGAGAACAGAAAGAGGGAGTGAAAGAGCAGAAGAACATGATTTTAGGACCCGTGGGCTGATGCCGTCAGGACCAGTTGCAGAATCAGAGTCGAGGGTTGACAGAAACTTTTCCACCTTGTCAGGAGGAAAGGACACAGAGTCCAGGAGCAGCTGGGTACGACTTGGTACGGTGGGTACAGAGAGGGATGGGTTTGGGACACAAGATTTAGAGGCAAACACAGAGTTGAGGCATTCAGCTTTTTCACGTGCGGAGTCAGCCGTTAAGCCGTTTGAGGTGAGGGAGGGGATAGAGGGGGAACAAACACCAGAAACAGATTTGACCAGACGCCACCAGGATTTGGAAGAGGGAGACAGATAAGAGAGTTCGGTCTTGAGAATGGTGAGATATTGTTTCCTGGCTCTCCTGAGGGTGGACACACACTTGTTTCGGGCTTTGTGAAAGGAAATGAGATTTCCTTCCGTTGGATTTGCTTTCCAGGAGACGAAAGCAAGTTGTTTCAGGGCAACAGCCTCACCACAAGATTCCGTGTACCATGGACGGGAGGAAGGGTATGACAACTGAAGACGAGATGGTATAAATCTGTGCATGAGAGAGAGCAATTTACTTTGAAAGAATTCCCAGGATGAGTTGATGTCAGAGGCGGTAGAGATGGGAGACCAGTCCAGATGATTGATGGCTGCTTGAAGACCGTGCCAGTTGGCCTGAGTGAAATGCCAGCTTTCCTCCCTCCCTCCCAAGGATATATGGAGGCAGCCAGATGTGGGGTTGCTGCACCTGTATGGGCAAAATAAGAAAGCAGCAAGGAGAGCTGTGGATGATGCCAGGAATGACATGGAAGATGAGGTGTATGACAAGTTGTAAGAGGATGGTGGGAGGAAGATGAACTCCAAATTGGCTCATGACAGGAATGAAGATAGCAATAACATGAAGGGGAGGGGGGATGCAGTGATTAAGGATGGCGGCAGTAGGCTTGTGACAGAGAGGGGGGCAGTATTTAAGGTGTGCGAATGATATTTCAAAGAGCTGTTGAATCAGGAAGGAAGCAATGGCGAGCTGGAGCTACCGAGTTACACTACATGGACAAAAGTATGCGGATACCCCTTCCAATTAGTGGATTTGGCTGTTTCAGCCACACCTATTGCTGGCAGGTATATACAGTGCATTCAGAAAATATTCAGACCCCTACACTTTTTCACATTTTGTTATGTTGCAGCCTCATGCTGAAATCGTTTAAATTCATTTTTTCCCTCATCAATCTTCACTCAATACCCCATAATGACAAAGAGAAAACAGGATTTTAGAAAGTTTTGCAAATTTATTAAAAAGAAAAAGCTGAAAAATGACTGACATAAGTATTCAGACCCTTTGCTATGACACTTGAAATTTAGCTCAGGTGCTTGTCATTTCTCGTGATCATCTTTGAGATATTTCTACACCTTGATTTGAGTCCACCTGTGGTAAATTCAATTGATTGGACATGATTTGGAAAGGCAAACACCTGTCTACTGTATATAAGGTCTCACAGCTGACAATGCATATCAGAGCAAAAACCAAGCCATGAGGTCGAAGGAACTGCCTGCAGAGCTCAGAGACAGGATTGTGTTGAGGCACAGATCTGAGGAAGCCTCCAAAAAAATCTCTGCTGCATTGAAGGTCCCCAAGAGCACAGTGGCCTCCATAATTCTTTAATGGAAGAAGTTTGGAACAACCAGGACTCTTCCTAGAGATGGCCGCCCGGCCAAACTGAGCAATCGGGGAGAAGGGCCTTGGTAAGAGATGTGACCAAGAACCCGATGGTCACTCTGGCTGAGCTCCAGAGATCCTGTGTGGAGATGGGAGAAACTTCCAGAAGGACAACCATCACTGCAACACTCCACCAATCTGGGATATATGGCAGAGTGGCCAGACGGAAGCCAAACAGTTCAATCTTGGTTTCATCAGACCACAGAATCTTGTTTCTCACAGTCTGAGAGTCCTTTAGGTGCTTTTTTGCAAACTCCAAGCGGCTTTCATGTGTATTTCACTGAGGAGAGGCTTCCGTCTGGCCACTCTGCCATAATTATATAGACAGGTGTGTGCCTTTCCAAATCATGTCCAATCAATTGAATTTACCACAGGTGGACTACGATCAAGGTGTAGAAACATCTCAAAGATGATCAAGAGAAATGGGAGGCACCTGAGCTAAATTTCAAGTATCATAGCAAAGGGTCTGAATACTTATGTCAATGTGATATTTCAGTTTTTTCTTTTTAATAAATTTGCAAAACTTTTGCAAAATTATGGGGTATTGAGTGAGGGAGGGAGGAAAGTGAGTGAGGGAAGGAAGAAGGAAGGGAAGGAAGGGAAGGAGGGAGGGAAGAAATTGAAGGAAGTGAGGGAAGAAAGGCTGCAACAGGCTGAAAGGCTGAAAGGCTGCTTTGAGTGAGGGAAGAAATGAATTTAAACGATTTCAGCATAAGGCTGCAACATAACAAAATGTGAAAAAGTGAAGGGGTCTGAATACTTTCTGAATGCACTGTATCCTTTTTGAATCAGAAAATGAAAATAAATGGCATTGATAGAATTATTGACACTTGAGACTTAATATTTGGTAGGACAACCTTTGGACAAAATAACTGCAGTAAAGCACTTCCGATAGCCATGAATGAGCTTCCTACACCTCTCTACTGGCAGTTTGGCCCACTCTTCTTGTGCAAACTGTTCCAGTTCTCTCAGATTTGAAGGATGAGGAACCACAGGTGAGTTCCACAGGTGAGTTCAATTACAAAGTAAAAGAGAATCACCTGCTTGAAATCTAATTATTTGTAACAAATTATAAAAGGTGCCAATAATATTGTCCGAGCCATTTTAGGATTTCTGTGTGGAATAAGCTAAGACTTAGTAATTCTTCAGCATTTTTGTTTTGTTCCACTGCAAAAGAAAGAAATACATATGTGGATGCCAAAATATTTATTAATTTCAACAATTTTCTGGAAGAGATGGTGCATTATTTGAAAGTGTTGGGTGCCAATATTTTTGGCCACGACTTTTTATATATATATATATATACATGTGTATCTCCTGTACATATCGAGCTCACAGTATTCTATATGTGAATGACATTGAAAATGCATTCCTGATGCACCAACGGGCACATCAGACTTGGCAAGTGCATTGTGTCAGAACACAGCTTGTTTTTTGTCGTATCCATCCAGTGACCAGGGTACAAGTCAAATCTGAGTCATAGCTTTTTGGTGGGATCGCTGTAAAGGTCATTGCATTGATTTTGAAGGAGCTAATATGATGGATATATGCAACGAAGGAAAATAATGAATACAGAAAATAGATTTCTACCTTCCCTATGATAGCTCAGGTCGTCATTTCACAGAGAAGAAAATCGCTGTGCCACCATATTATGGGAAAAGCCACAACGTTATTCTGCAATATTAGACTCATATCCACACCGGGGAAATGAGCGCAATGTTTGAGCTTGTGTTCCAGGGCAAACCAGCAACATTCTCATTTTCTGTGCCGTTTTGTGTGTGTGGCTGCTGTCATTTCACTCATTTTTCAACGTCTGTTGCAGATAGGCAATCATTTTAATTTCCATCTTATTTCAAAACCACTTTGAGACATGTCTTACAATAAGTAGAAAGCGTAGGGAGGTGAAATTCGCTGCACCTGATGTGCAACGTGCGCACAGAGTAAAATGAGTGTTCATTTACATCCATATGATGTCTAATAAATAAAGAAGATATAAGCACACCTGACACTAGGCCCAGGCTTCAGACTTTGGCATGTTCAAGAGGCTGCACCGTCGAATAAACTGTTCCAACCCGTCATTTTTGACAGGCATTATACTCGTGTGTATATATATATATATTATATATATATATATATATATATATATATATATGAATATAATTAGTGACAAACATGTTTCTTTTAATTATATATACTTGTATTTTGAAAAAGAATATGTTGGCATGTCTTGGACAACAATAATTGCGAATAATACAATTTTTTATATTTCGTAATAACTATATTTTCAGTTGTGTAATATCAGAATTGTCTGTCATCAGTTGACTTCTCTATCTTGTGGACAAAGACCTTTTTTTCGACGAAGGAGCCATATGAGAAGTGACATGCATGGGAATTTCTTGCGCGCTGTCCGTACTTTTTGCGTATGCTCAATCTTGCACTTTCAAACAATTTTCTTTCAATGCATTACATTGAGGGGATCATATAGTTTCATGTGCACTTGCCTTTAACAACAATTGTTTTTGCAGAAGATGTTAAATCGTCAGACATGGCTGCGGCCGCTGACTAAGTTTCTCTGACTCCATTGCGCTGTGCGGTCATTTTTGCTCCAAGTGTGAAGGAACCTTGTGGCTTTGTGCTCCTGGAATCAGCAGGAAACACCAAAAAAAATTACGGGATTGAGGTTAATGAGTTGCTTGTCACGGCCAACGAGTAGACATGTGTACTGGCAGTGTTTTGGTAAATTTATTTCCCCTTTTTTATTTATTCTTTTTCCGTAATTTTTGAATGTTATATACTGCAGGGACTTTTGTGCATAAAAAGTTTCCAAAGGTTCCAACCTGGCTGGGATCGAAGAAGATGGAGGAAGAGAGGATGTTGGAAGAAAGGCCAAAAGTGAGGCAATTGCAAGCACAATTTCAATCCTGTTGCGGTGATTGCATCCTTATGAAATTAAAGTTTTATTTTATCCAATGTATTATTTCAACATCTGTTCTAGAGTTATTTATTAAATGACCACAACTCATCACCTGGCCAGAGCTTGGTTATCTGGCCAGATTTTTTGCTTTCAAAAATGTTATTGAAATCTAAAAATCAACTGTGAAACATTTAAACTTTCAAAATGTTCCAACTTGCCCCCACCACCATTCAACGAAGACATTCAACTTGTATGCAAAAAAATGCTCCATTGATTTGATCAATAGAGCATGAGTAATCGATAAGGTTGGGGGGAAAGAGGGAGGAGGCATTTCCATTAAGTTGTGGACCATCTTTAGTTTCCCTGTTGGGTTGGTAGGATGGTCGAGAATCTAGACCTAATGCAAAAGATCGGAATTCAAACCCAGCAAGGCAGCTCAGAGGCGAGTGTGCATTAATCTAGACTCTAGATTAATGCACACTCGCCTCTGAGCTGCCTTGCTGGGTTTGAATTCCGATCGTTTCTAAAGAGTAGGCCAGCTATCTCTGGCACCCAGATCAAATTAAAATTCCTGCTCCAACCTACAGAGGGCATTGCATTAGTGAAACAGCCATACCCTCAGCCAATGATGCTACCCTGCAGACTCGTGCTGCATATGAAAGACATTTCCTTGTACAAGTGAAAATTTTCCAAATAGGAACACAGCAAGATAGGTGGAAGATAAGAAATATAATTAAATGATTAAAATATAATTTGTCAGTACTTTTATGTTGTATCCTTCTCATCATTGGGTTCAAACTCTTAGACCAATAAATTGGTCTATTGAACACAATTTTGAAGAATGAAGTCATGCCTCACAAAACCTCCGTTTCCACTGTTAGTAATGGTTACAGAACTTTGGCCTTGATACAAACGAGATTTTCTCAGAGTTAATCCCCTGAGATGTTCTTGTTTAATCAAGTACAATGAACCTCTCCTAAACATCATCTGCCTCTCTTAGCTCCTCTGACCATATTTGAATCAAAGTCCATATATCTTTAGCGAGAATTAGAGAGTGATCTCAATACTATAGAATATGCCAGTTCACATAGATGAACTGGCAGGGATTGCACTTCAACCTAGCAGGGCAGTTTGGATTGCTAACTGGCATGGATTCATAAAAAGACAGGAGTACCTTCTGCACTACATCTGATATTGATTCCACCAGGGAAAACTCTCATGCATCAGTTTATTATGCAAGCGTTTGGAAACACATGGGAAGGTAAAGAGTTCCAGAATTTGGCAGTGGAGGGGAAGAAACAAACATCATAACAGCCCACCCTTGAGTTGCCAATAGCCACACAATAATCATGTGATGTTGTGGCTTGTTGAGTATTCCATGGTCTTGCTAATGGCGGAGATACACAAGCAGCAAGTTTTTCGGAGCAGAAACCGAAGTAATATCTGTAGAAAAGAGAAAGAGAGCTAACTTTGCGGCGTAATTCGAGCGGGTCGAGTTTTGGTCAGATTGGGAGAGTTGATAAGTCGGATTACTTTGGATTAAATTCTGTCCAGTAAGTATGTGGAGCTAGAACCTCCCCAGATGTGAGAGCAGTACTCTATACAAGGACAAATCAATCCTTTATATACAGTCACGTGAAAAAGTAAGTACACCCCATGTAAAGTTTTGACTTTTTCAACATATTTCAACATACAGCTATTTGATCTTCATTTCAACAATATTGATAGATAAAGGTGATACAATATAACAAATATCATGAAACATTTACATTTTGTAGTCCATTGTATAATTTAAATAAACATAAATGCAAATTTCGCATGTGGAAAAAGTAAGTACACCCCTGGCTCTAATATAGGTGGTATTGCCCCCTTTGGCAGAAACAACCTCAAGTAGGCGTTTCTTATATCTGTCTACCAGTCTCTGACATCGACTGGGAGAAATTTTTGCCCACTCCTCCATGCAGAATTCTTTTAGATATGCGATATTTGAGGGGTTTCTTGCATGCACAGCTCGTTTCAAATCCCCCCCCCCCCCCCCCCCCCCCAATATCTCGATGGGATTTAGATCCGGGCTTTGACTTGGCCATTCCAGAACCCTCCATTTCTTTCTTTTCAGCCATTCCTTGGTGGATTTACTGGTATGTTTAGGATCATTGTCATGTTGCAAGGTCCACCTTCGGTTGAGCTTCAACTTTCCGACAGATGGCCTCGCATTATCCTCAAGCACCCTCTGGTACAATGAAGAATTCATAGTGGATTCTATGATGGTGAGCTGCCCAGGTCCTGATGCAGCAAAGCTGCCCCAAACCATAATATTTCCATCACCATGCTTTATAGTTGGTATCAGGTTCTTGTGGTCAAATGCTGTCTTTGGTTTTTGCCAAACATGTCTTCTGGTACTGTGGCGAAATAGCTCTACCTTTGACTCATCTGTCCAGAGCACATTGTTCCAGAAGTGCTGGTCATTGCCTCGGTGTTCATTGGCAAACTTTAGTCTTGCCCTGATGTTCTTTCTGGACAGCAAAGGTTTCCTCCTGGCACACCTCCCATGTAGATCAAACTTGTGCAGCCTCTTTCTAATGGTAGACTCGTGCAATTTGACATCAACAGTGGCAAGAGCTACCTGTAGGTCCCATGATGATATTCTGGGGTTCTTAGAGACTTCTTTCAGCATCTTGCGGTCTGCTCTCAGGCTGAACTTGCTGGGGCGGCCTGGCCTGAACAAGTTGGCAGTTGTTTGGAATCTTCTCCACTTGTAGATGATCTTCCGGACAGTCGAATGATTGATTTCAAATTGTTTGGAGATCTTTTTAAATCCCTTCCCAGACTCGTAGGCATCTATAACCTTCTTTCTGAAGGCCTCAGAGAGCTCTTTTGATCTAGGCATGGTGACCCCGCACACTTCAACAACAAAGAGCAAACCAAATTAAATGTCTGAGGTTTAAATAAGACAGGTTCCTCCAATATCCTCTCTAACGATGTTCTAATCATTTTCACCTGAGCTGGTGCACCTGATTCTAATTTTCGGTCTTTGAAGTCGTGATAAATGTAGAGGTGTACTTACTTTTTCCACATGCGAAATTTTGCTTTTATGTTTATTTAAATTACACAATGGACTACAAAATGTAAATGTTTCATGATATTTGTTATATTATATCACCTTTATCTATCAATATTGTTGAAATGAAGATCAAATAGCTGTATGTTGAAATATGTTGAAAAAGTCAAAACTTTACATGGGGTGTACTTACTTTTTCACCTGACTGTAGTTGAAGCAACTGTTGAGAGGAGAAGAATCTTCAACATCTAAACAGGACTCCTAGTTTATTTGAGGCAGACTTAGCTATTTGTGTTATGTGTGGATTCCAGGATAAATTTTATGTCAGGGTAATTGTTGCATACTCCCCCCCCCCCCCCCCCCCCCCCCCCAAAACCCCAGCCACGGTGTACCTCCGAGCCTAGAAAGGAGTCACGGCAGAAAGATGTGCTATTATGTGTGTGTCCCAATGACCAATGGTAGAACCACACCAAGATAAAAAGAAGGTAGAACCATTGATATAAAACAAATTATTGTATTCAAACCTCACACCATAATAACACTTAACGCAAGTACAAGGAAACTCTTACTTGCACATCATAAACCATACAATTCCTATGGTGGTACCACCAATAATTTCCTTAATCAATAACTCACAGTACTCCAACGTGAGTGAACTGTAACATTCCCCAAAGTTCGTGCAGAACGACGGCAGCACGACGTGCAGAGCGATGAGCAGAGCGATGATTGTCACGACACAAGGCCAAAGTCGATCCCCGCTCTGGCGATCAACACGAAAAGGTTGTACTGTGACCTGAACCAAAGTCGGTCGACAGTCAAAGCCGCAGAAGAGCCGAAAGGTGAGTGGTCGGGCCGAAGTCGGTCCGGTAATGATTCACCCAAAAGGTGAGTGGAAACTCACACCTTCAGTTCACAACAATGAAGCCGACATGAACAATCCACTGTTCCCACGCTGAGGTCACTCCGGGAAAACCCACGACACACACGTGGAACAGGGCGAATGGCTTGTGCGAGGTGAAATGGCGGACCGGCAATAATGGAGGCATCAGCTCGCTCTCCAACGATGATTCACTCTCGGAACCAAAACCCGTCACGCAGGTTTATTTGCAACAGCAATAACGACTCTGTCACGGGAATCCCTTTCCCGGGGAAACCAACATTCGCTCGCGACCAATGTCCAAAAGGTCCAATCGCTACCACGAAGCAGATAAGCCTTTCTTCTCCGATCTCTCTCGATTCCCATCGCCCGCCTCTTCTTCCTCTTCTTACGGTTTCTTCTTCACCCATTTCGTTTTTCTTCTGAAACCCTATTTTTACCTTTAAAGACAGTTATCTCCATTTCACACCGAAACCGTAACAATAATAGTACCTGAAACTAAAAATGCTTCAAGTAGATGAAAACCACAAAGACGGAAGTGACTAATCCATAACAGTAATACCTAGTAGGTTTATTGAATTCCATGGAGTAATTGTGGAGCTTTCAAATGAGATTGGAGAGTTGAGAGAAGTTTTAGAGAGAGATGGGAAGAAATTGAGTTTTAGAAACATTAAACTTAACCTGATTATATTTACCCCACTGGAAAATCTTGTCCAAATCCAAATTTAAAGAGGTGGCTGTGACCAAACGAGATGTAGATCGAGTGAGGGAAGATGGGGCAGATGGGAAAACATGGAGGAATGTAATGTTGAGTCACCAGCATACGAGTGCATTTGATTATTTGTAGAAGAAAGAAGGTCATTGATAAGAAGAAGGAAGAGTTGGAGATAGGACAGAAACCTGAGGGATACCGCTGTTGATTGAGAAGGAGGAAGATGTTGAACCATCGACAATTACAGAGATAGAGCAGTTGGAGAGAAAGCTCGATACGAGAGAACAGAGTGAAGGAGGAAAGTCAAAAGAGGGCAGCTTGGATATCAGACTACGACGCTGAACTCTGTCAAAGGCTTTTGAGATATCAAGGCCTACAACAAAGGATTCCCCAAAATCTTTGAGAGAAGAGGCCCAGGGCCCAGAGGCTCTGCTTGCCAAGTTTAATGCCTGCAGCACCCAAGGTTGCCATGCCTGGTTTTCTGGCATCCACTAGAATAACCCACCACAGAAGCAGGCAGAGACCTGCAGAGGGAGCCACACTGCACAGCCCCAAAATTGTGCAGCAGGAGCACAGAGTGAAAATTTGAGGGTGAGGTCCAAACTTGCTCCAGCACCAGCACGCAAAATGGTGGGTAAATTGGTTACATAGAACAACTGCAGGGGTGCGTGGTTAAAGTTAAATGATAAATGTTTTGATGATGCTATGCTAGATACAGATGATCCTCCTTCATACCATTTTTGATGTCTACGGCTGCTCAGATAAAGGAGTAAGTTAACTATCTTGCGAGGAACCATTGTGTCCCAAATTGTTAGTGTAGGGGTAGGCATGCCCCCTTCAGGCTACTCCACCAACAAGCCTTATGAGGCCAAGCCACCTCATCGTATTAAGCATTGTATGTGCCTTGAAGTTACTCCCAGGAGGTATGTTTGGTTTAAATAGGATTAGTAGGACCGGAAGGGATAGATTAGTTTAGAGGGATTTAGAGGAGCAGGAGCCTAGTATAGGATAGAGGAATTAGTGGGGCAGGTTGGAATAGGATAGATTAGGGCTGAAGCCTGTTGCCATACCTGCTGCTACTACATGCTCTTCCTGCCATCGACAAGACCATCTGCCGGTCAATATGATCTGCAGCCAGCTCATGGTCTGTTGGCCCCTAACCTGACCCTGCCGTCCAGATAACGGAGTAGGTTATTGGGTTTTGCGAGGACCTATTATGTTCCCAAATTGTTAGTGTAGCGGTAGGCATGTCCCCAAGGTGTGACTCCATGGGCAATAACCTTGTGAGGCCACGCCACCTCATTGTGTTAAGCATCGTACATTGGCTAACCCCCGCTCTAGCAGGGAAAATGGCCTTTAAAATGCATGTTGTTGTGTTGTGTATCGTACATGCCTTGATGTTACTCCCAGGGGATAGTTTACTTTAAATGGGATTAGTGGACCTGGGAGGGATAGATTTAGTTTACAGGGCTTTATAGTGGCAGGAGATATTATAGGATAGAGCTATTAATGGGGCAAGGTTGGAACAGGATAGATTAGGGATGAAATCTGTTGCTACCACACACGCCTGCCACCATAAATAAGACAATCTGCTGGTCCATGCCATCTGCATCCAGCTCACCATCTGCCAGCCACTCAACTGACCTGCCGCCCAGCTTTGCCTGACAGCGATGTCTTTGCTTGTCAATCTTGCCAGTTTGCCACCAGCCATGCCATCTGCTGTGCCATTGTCACATACTTGCTGCGTCCTTGTCCATCGGCCATAAAGACCAGAAGACCCTTTGAAGGCTACATTGGCTGTGTGTTTTTTTATGGGCCGGAAACCATGTTCATAGACCACAAGACACTTTGTGGGTCCTGCAAGCCAAGAAGACTCACCTCTGTTGAGAGGCCAGAGGTCCACTTCCAAGTGCTGATCGGCCCTGTGGTCACCAGACCCGCTTGTTGCTCTGAGACCCAGGGTCCATCTAGACAGCATGGGGGAAGAGCCATAATGTTGGGTAGGGGAGATCCAAAACCAAAGAACTTCAAAGCCTCCATGAACTTTGAGAATTTTTTAAAAGAATGGAGAGGAAGAGGCCACCACAGTGCACACAACCCACGTTACTGGTTGTTTTCCGGGTTATATCAATTGCATCCAACCCAAATATAGTTGTTTAAGTATACGCATAGCAAGTGACTGAGTAACCTTGGTGGAACAATAAATGAGCTGAGGTATGGAATACTGTAATTTTATTTTGTTGTACATAACAGATTTCAGACGAAGGTGGGGTGTTGTCTCTGATAAACGGAGTCGTTCCAGGCAATGCCCCTGCCATCTGAGATAACACTCAGAGAGTCTGAAGGAGGAGGATGGGGGTAGTGTTGTGGGAATGACTCCTAGGTGTTAATACATTTTTAGTATAGTCATGGGGGGGGGGGGGGGGAACTCCTTCTGTACAGCACGAAACGATGTATTTTTATAACGAACCATGGAACATTCCGTATTTTTGTGGGGTTTTTTTGCATTCTTCGTTGAGGCTCATCTAAGAGTTAACCCAAACAACAACAGGCATTTTAAGGCCATTTGCCCTGCTAGAGTGGGGGTTAGCCTTGCAGGCCCCATGACAATCTTCTGTATTTTTCCCTATTTTCTGCATCTCTCCTTGTTAACCCCCTTGCCTGCATTTCTTCTTCCACCACCTTTAGCCAAGTCTTTCTCGGTCTTCCCCGTCCTCTACTTCCTTCTATATTCATTTCCATCATTCTTCTCAACCAGTCACTTTCATTCTTCCTCAACACATGACCAAACCACCTCAACCTGTTTCTCTTCACAGCATCCATCACAGGCTCTATTCCCATAATCTTTCGCAATTCAACATTTGTCTTCCTCCCTCTCAACAATACTCCACACATCCACCGAACCATTTGCATTACCACCCTTTCCAGCCTTCGTTGCTGCTCTACGTTCATTACCTATGTCTCGCTCCCATAAATCATAACACTTCTCACACATGCAGCATACACCTTCCACTTCAGCTTCAACGACACTCCCCTCCTCGTCAGCACGCCACTCAGTTCCCGAAACTTCTTCCGTGCACATCTCACTCCAGCAACCGTTGCCGAGTCTGATCCACCTTCTCCATTCAACACGTCTCCGAGGTAGCAAAATGTTTTCACACCTTCCAGCTTCACGCCATCTCCAAGATCCAACTCAACGCTTCCTCCACCTGCAGCTCCCGCTGTGCACACCTTACACTTGAATGCAGCTACCACACTGGTTAATGACCCCTCTCAGACCACTGCATTTTTGATGAACCCACACTGCGCACATTGTACATTGAATGGAGTGCACTCCGACACCCTTCCTGCACACAGCACATGGCCACTTCTCAGTTATTTCTACCTCACCACATGCTTTACCACTTGCCATCACCTTCGTTTTTCCGATATTCACCTTCAGACCTTTTGTCTCCATACATTCCTTCCACTTGTTCATCTTCTCCTTCAGTCCATCCATACTTTCCGCAATCAACACCAGATCATCTGCATACAACTCCCACGGTAAACCCTCCTTTACATTCCGAGCCAACACCTCCATCACAGCTACAAATAGTAGTAGACTTAGTACTGACCCCTGATGCACTCCCACCTTCACCTCAAACTCACCACTGTTCCCGTCCTTCATCCTTACAGCTGTGCGCGCTCTCTTGTGCATTGCCATCACGACTCTGATCAACCATTCCTCCACTCATAACTTCCTCAATGCCCATGTCACTACTTCACGTGGAACCCTATTGAATGCTTTCTTCAGATCAACAAACCCAAGAAACAACTTCTTCCTCTTCTCCATGTACTTCTCCTGCAACTGCCTTACAATAAAAAGCGCGTCTGTAGTTCCTCTTCCTGGCATAAATCCAAACTGCATTTCATCGATCTTCACTTTCTTCCTTATCCTCCTCTCCAACACCCTTTCCAATACCTTCATTCCATGCTTCAATAACTTTATCGCTCGATACGAGCCACAGTCCAAAGGGTCACCTTTCCCCTTGTATAGAGGGACAAGAGTACTCAGTTCCCAATCCACTGGAATGCAGCCTTCTTTCACCACCAGATTACAGATCTCTGTCATTCTCTTCACACCCCAACTTCCCGCTGCCTTCAACATATCTGCCACAACTCCCGTCGGCCCTCCCGCTTTTCTACTCTTCATTGCTTTTATCGCTTCCTCAACTTCCTTCTCAGTTAGCTTCTCTGCCGGTCCTAAAACTGGGTTACTCTCTATGTTGCCATCCCATTCATTCTCTGCATTCAACAGCATTTCCATGTATCTCTTCCATCTTCCTTCAATTCCATCTAGGTCCACAACGATTTGTCCCACTTCATCCATCAAGCAACTCACCCCCATCACATCACACCTCTCTTTCGCTCTCTGCTTTGAAATCCTGAATACCACTCTCTGACCCTCTTCCGAATCCTAGCGTTCTCCAAACATTTTCCTACATGCCTCCTGCGCCTTTGCTACCTCTTTCTTTGCAGCCTTCTTGGCTGCCTTATAACTTTCATGCTCTGCTTTTCTGCCCCCATACCCTTCGCCTTCTGCCACTCCTTGAACTTCTTCCTCTTCTCGTCAATCCTCTTTCCAACTTCATCATCCCACTGCTATGTTTCCGAGTGCCTGGTGGTGCTTTTGTCCATCCACATACCTCACCAACGGCTCCCAACAGACTATCTTTCATTGGCTTCCAACCACTTTCAAGCTCAACCACATCATCCTCTACCATACTCAGCCTCTCTTTTAATGCCTCCCTTACTGTCACCTCTTTCAACCTCCACACCTTCATTCTCGGTTGATACTTCACCCGCCGAGCTCTCCTCGCACCTTTCACCCTTATGTCGCAGACAACCAAGTGGTGCTGTGAAACAGCCTCCTCCCCCGGGATCACCTCTGTGTCCCGGAGGTGCCCCCATCTCACCTACGCACCATCAGGTATCAACGTGTGTCGTCGACCCACCTGACGTGTATGTAACAAGGTTATTATACTCTTTCTGGAACTGAGTATTACAAATCAACAAACCAGCTACATCAGCAAACTCCAAAATCCTTTCACCTTCTCCATTCCTCACACCACATCCGTAACCCCCATGAACTCCCTCAAAACCGTCTATACTCCTTCCCACATGTCCATTTAGGTCTCCTCCTACCACAACAACTTCCTCATCTTTCACGTTTTCCATCAGCTTCTCTATTGCACACCAGAACTCGTCGTCCTCTTCATCGCTCCGACCGACCTGCGGAGCATATCCCGAGATGACGTTCACCAAGAGCTTTCCAATTATCATTTTCACCATCATCAACCTTTCACTCACTCTAGTCACACTCACCACACTGTCTACAAACTCCTCAGAAAACAGGTCACCAACACCATGCACGCCTTCCAGAAACTCTTGCCACACAAACTTGTATTTTTGTCCCTGCCTACCCTTCACTATTCTCACACCACTTCCCTTCCATCTCGTCTCCTGCACACAACATATGTCCACTCTTCTTCTGACCAATACTTCCACCACTTCTCCTGAACTCCCTGTTATTGTCCCAGCATTCCATGTCCTAAACCTCAGAAACCGATCTCCACGTGGGGCATGAGACGTTTTGTCGTCATAAATGGAGTGATTTCCACCCTTGCTTCGATCGGGTTCCCCACCTTGATTTTTGACGAGAGGGAGTGAGGTCCCCCATGGGGACCATACCCTGCGTACATGTGGGCATACCCTGCCCACATGTAGTTGTAATTGTCATGGTTCCCTTTTTGAGGCAATGTTTTATGGCCGGATGCCCTTCCTGACGCCAACCCTTTTAGTTGCCTCTCACGACACGTAGGGATACGGTGTACCTATTCTAAACCGGGGTACACACCGGGTGTAAGAGCTAACACATAGAACATATAATAAAGGGAGCAGGAGACAAGAGGGGGAGAGAGGGACATTCCAAGGACTTTTAGGAAAGAAAACGGAATTTGAAGGAAGTAGATTTGGGGTGGATTAATGAAGGTAGAAAAGATCAAGGTTTTGGATGGGGGAGAAGAACCATAAGGGAGAAGACCATAAGAGATGGTGGTGAACAGCTGTTTTGAAGACCTGGAGGGAGGAGTAGGATTGAAGAGTGTGTAGGAATTTGTTCCAGAGGTGTGGAAAAATAGGAATGAAAGAGTGAAGGTGAGCAGAGACACTTGATTTCTGCAGTTTCACCAGAAGAGGGTTGCTGACAGATCTTCTGCATTCTGTAGGAATATTTGGGGGGCAGAGCACAGACAGCATGGGGTGCGAGGCCAGAGAGGAGTTGCTAGAAGACAGAAAGACCGTCAACCTGCCTGTGGTGAGAGAGTGATAGGCCATCAGAATCAGCTTCATAGCGGGAGATACCAATGATTCTAAAAGCTTTGGTTTCTACAGCACGAGCTCGAGGTAGGTGAGGCAGGAGCACCAGCCCAGAGGGGAAAGCAGTACTCCATCAAAATGCAGATAAAAGCTTTGTACGTGGTGAGCAGCTCAGTAGAGCCAAGAAAGGACTTCGCACGACGAAGGATGCCCAGTCGGCGACTGGCTTTGGAGGCCAGCTTGGAAATGTGGTTTTCCCAGGAAAGATCATGGCAGATAGTGAGACCCAAAAGCTTGAGTGACAGAACTTCTTCGAGAGGATTGTTGAGAAAGTAGATAGGAGGGTTTTCCAGATGGTCTTTTCGGAGAGACATAGTGAGAGTGTGAGATTTGTCAGGATTCAAAAACATGTTCCACGTGTTTGACCATTTTGTGATTTTATCCAGGTCTGCAGAGAGTGAAGAGGCTGCAGCCTGTCGATCAGCCGCTCCATATCTCAACCCTCTGAGAGTGGAGTCATCAGCAAAGAGATAGAAGATTTTCCAGAGAGTCGGAGAGATCATTAATGAAGACCAGAAAAGCAGAGCCCAGATCACTGCCTTGAGGACTTCCATCCATTGTTGAGACAGCAGAAACAGCATGTCCAGATTAGAATGACCTGGTCTGAATCGAAATTGATGATCAGAGATCAAGCCAATGGAGAAGATGAAGGATTTTATGTCAGAAGCAATGATGGATTCCATGACCTTGATGATAATTTGGAGCAGGCTGATTGGTCTGTAGTTGCAAGGATCTGTTTTTGCACCTTTTTGGTGTAAAGTGGTAATGTTTGCTGATTTCCAAGCAGATGGAAGATGACCTTGAGCAAAAGAGGGTGAAGATAATTGAGAGAGGGTGTGAAAGAGCGGCAAAGCAGAATTTTAGGACCCGTGGGGCCATCTGGTCCAGTTGCAGAATCAGAGTTGAGGTTTGACAGAAACTTCTCCACCCAGGTGCAGCTGGGTTCGACTGGGTACGGTGGGTTCAGAGAGATGGGTTTGGGACAGAAGATTTTGAGGCAAACACAGAGTTGAGGCATTCAGCTTTTTCATGTGCAGAATCAGCTGTGTAGCGATTTGAGGTGAGGGAGGGGATGGAGGGAGAACAAACACCAGAAACAGATTTGACAAGACGCCAGCAGTATTTGGAGGAAGGAGACAGGTTTGAGAGTTCAGGCTTGAGATAAGAGAGATATTGTTTCCTGGCTCTCCTGAGGGTAGACACACGCTTTAGCCGAGCTTCGTGAAAGAAACTGAGATTGCCTTTAGTTGGATTTGCCTTCCATGCGGCAAAGGCAAGTTGTTTCAGGGAAACTGCCTTACCACAAGATTCAGTGTACCATGGAGAAGAGGAAGGGTATGACAACTGAAGACGACATGGGATAAATCTGTGCATGAGAGAGATTGGTTTACTTTGGCCGAATTCCCAGGATGAGTTGATGTCAGAGATGGTAGAAATGTCTCGAATTTGATGGCTGTTTGAAGACCGTGCCAGTCAGCCTGAGTGAAATGCCGGACTCGTTGACGCTGAGGAGGCTCTCCGAGATGAACCGATTGGAGAAGAAGAAGAACAGCAGACATTTGCAGGGAAGTTAGTCATAACCAAGTCCAGAAGAGAAGATACTTCATTGACTGAGATCTGGGTCAGGAAATTGACAGATTGTGTCAGCCCTAATGAGTTGCACAAGTCCTTTGCTGAGATGCCATAGCTGGTGCAAGAGGTACCCACACCCAGCCAGCTGGCATGATGACAGTTGAAATCGCCACATATGAGAAAGGGAGAGTTGGGATGAGTGGAAAGAAGTTGGTCCATGTTGTCGGACAGCAAGATGTAAATGGAGTCATCACTGTTTGGTGGACGGTACAGAACACATATGAACAAAAGGTGGGAGCGGAGGGGAAGCCATAGCCAGAGGTACTCCTGGTATGGGAGAGTATGGGGAGAGTATGAAAGTATGGGGGTGGGGTGGAGAGAGGGCAGTGCAGGGAGAGTGAGGAATGGAGTTTTTGATAAAGATAGCAACCCCACCTTCAGGACGAGGCTCAGGTCTATCATGCAGGAGGAGGGAGTAACCAGGAAGAGATACTGAGGAATCAGAGACATCTTGAAGGAGGAAAGTTTATGTTAAACAGATCAAGTCTGATTTGTCAGAAGCAACCTGTATGGAGAGGAGGGTCAGGTTTGAGGGAGGTCCTGGATGTTTGAGGTCCATACCTAAGGAAGGGGGAGCATCGGGACAAGAGAGGGGAAGGGGCTGGGGGAGGGGGAGGGGGGGGGGGGGGTAAAATGATGAATGAGAGGAGGAGGTACTGGTAGGGAGAGCTGTTGACAGTGTGTGGGAGTTTGCAGAAGAGCAGGGAGAGAGGGCAGGATGAGAAGGACAAAAGGCTACATGGTGATGGTGTGAGACAGAGTGAGGAGTAATATGAGGGGGGTGGGGAAGATTTGAAGGGGATGGGTGTGGGTGGAGTTTTGATGGGAAGGGGTGATGGGGGAGATTTGAAGGGGAGGGATGAGGGGAGAGATTTGAGGGGTGATGAGTGTCATCAGAAAAACATACCGCTGTGGCGGTTACCTTATGTGCAGGTAACCGCATGTGGCGGTTACCTTATGTGATTACCTTATTTGGGCATAATACACGTGCACGGGCCTGTTGGCCTTGTGGTTGTGCAGACGTGGACGTCCGCACAATGATGAATGAGAGGAGGAGGTACTGGTAGGGAGAGCTGTTGACAGTGTGTGGGAGTTTGCAGAAGAGCAGGGAGAGAGGGCAGGATGAGAAGGACAAAAGGCTACATGGTGATGGTGTGAGACAGAGTGAGGAGTAATATGAGGGGGGTGGGGAAGATTTGAAGGGGATGGGTGTGGGTGGAGTTTTGATGGGAAGGGGTGATGGGGGAGATTTGAAGGGGAGGGATGAGGGGAGAGATTTGAGGGGTGATGAGTGTCATCAGAAAAACATACCGCTGTGGCGGTTACCTTATGTGCAGGTAACCGCATGTGGCGGTTACCTTATGTGATTACCTTATTTGGGCATAATACACGTGCACGGGCCTGTTGGCCTTGTGGTTGTGCGGACGTGACGCACGCGCGGTTGCCGGAGCCACGCCCTCCGAAGAGGGCTTTCGGCTTTATATACGCGTGCCGACTTCCGAGTTCCGTCCGTTCCGTTCGAGACTTCGAGTTTAGTGTGCTGGATCTTGCTGTTACAATAAACCATCTTTGAACCCTACGAATGGCCTCGTTCTCTCGCCTTCCGCGACCCCTAAACTGGTGACCCCGACGTGATGTGACGTGTATTATGCCCAAATAAGGTAATCACATAAGGTAAACGCCACATGCGGTTACCTGCACATAAGGTAACCGCCACACCGCTATTTTTTGTGAATTGAGGTGCTATTCCCATATGCTGATTCGTTTCTTAAACGTTTCGATTCGGGTCGAAGTTGTACAGGTAGAAATAAGCGAGTTACCGTGATCAAATGGCTGCCAGGCAGGAGAACCTCTGTCTGCGTCGGTAAATACAGAAATAGCGTCTGTTGTTGGAGTTTCGTATCGCCGATCCCTCCTATGAACTTCACCGGAAATACCGAAGTGCCGCCTTTACATCACACCAAGTAAAGGCGCCATTCTGCGTCACACAAATACAAAACTCGATAATGTCTGTTGGTTAGTGATCACTTCGATACGAGACCAATAAATCTTAACAAGGACCGTTGATGCAGGAGGTTGTTGAAAGCGGAAGACCGTGGGGGTGTCGGGAGGTCTCCATCTTGTCGAGCGACGTGTACCGTGAACCCAACAAGAGTCTTCTATCGAGGAAGAAGAGGAATCTTGGTGGCAGAAGTGGGAGGAGCAATCAATCGTTCCGAATTACGTCAGCTGTGGATACGGAAAAAGGTGAGAAGCTTCTCCGGCTCTGCTTTGACTCTGAGGTGCGAGTGTTCGAGTGGACGCTTTTCTCTGCGGGGTGAGTTTTACCCCTCATTAATTGTTTGTAAAAGCCTTTTATATGAGAGTGTTACCTGGAGTAGAAGTGTTTATCTTGAGCACTCTTGGAATAGGTTAGAGTTTATGTGAAAAATAATGGAGTCGCTTAAGCCACCTCAACGACTTCATTTGGAGGTCAGAAACCTATCACAGAAATGGAGGCTGTGGAAGGAGTCGCTCTTGTTGTACCTCGATTTAGTCATGGCTTCTCAAGATGATAACACAAAGATCAAGATGTTACGATATCTAGTTAACAGTAAAGGGCGGGGGTTGTATCAGATTATAAAGCCAAGCATGGGGACGCTTGAGAATGTGTTAAAGTAAAGGCATTTGATACATTGTAACCAGTGCCAAATATTGAGGTTCCGGAGCTCTGAAAAAGAAAATGTCACCCGTGACATCATCAACAGATCTACTATCATCACGTTTTAACATGACACAAACCATTTGAGTTCACCTAAAATGAGTGATAAATGAAATACGTACCTTTTACCATGATAAATAAAAGATACACCCATTTTACCACACACACATATACACACATACATTAATTCAGACATACATACACACACACACACACACACACACACACACACACACACACACACACACACACACACACACACACACACACACAGAATCCCCTATTATATAAAATATAATACCGTGAATGTATTATTATTATTAGTATTATTATTAATTAGTTTATTATTAGTACTAATAATACATTATAAAAATTAATGTATTATTAGTATTATAAAAAGTCACTTTTTTTTCGACAAAACTATGTATTTTAAGAAAGAGAAGTTTTTTTTCTTTATTCTCACCTGGAACGAAGTTCAGGAGAGCTTATGCGATGGCGCATAGTCCGTCCGTCCGTCCATAAACACTTGCAACATCTTCTCCGAAACTGCTGAAGGGATTGCGACCAAACTTGGCACAAATGATATTTGTTGTGTTGTGACTAAAGTTTGTTCACGGCATTAAAAAAAAATTCGGGCCGTGAAGGGTCCACTGGGGGGGTTGCCCCTGTTATGGATTCGTCACTTCCGCTGTTGTGGTTTTCACCCACTTGACATATTTCTGATATTATGTACTATTATTATTCTCAAAAGGTTTATTATCCAGGAACAGCTATCTAAAGTTAAAAAGGTTAACTTAAAATGATACAGGAAACCGAACCAGAAGACGAGGAGGTGAAGAGGAAAAGGCGGCGCGAGCAAAGTTGGAGAAGACGCGTGACGTCAAGGCTCCATAGGGAGGCTGGTCTACCGAAAGTCACGAGGGAATTTTGAGCTCCTTGAAGGGACATCAAGCGATAGGAATTATCGCTGGAGTGGAAAATCTGCGTAGTCAGATTTAGGCGCTGAGATTTCGACGAATCCTCGCCTAGTCGCATCGGCTCAAGTAAGAGCCGTCGGCCATTTTGAACCCCGCGCTTCGGACACCTACAAAGGTTTTGCCTCGCGTCATCTTCACCCCAACATCCTACCGTTTGTCGGGGATGTGTGTGTGCGACCGCTTCGTCTCCAATTACATTGCGGTTCGCTGAGTGAGCGGTGAAGGTGCCCCTCTGAAGGGCGCCGTTGTACAGTTTCGGCGGGGGCGATCACCATTGTCAACTGTACGCGATTCGAATATCGACTGGAGAGCGAGATTCGGGCTTCGACTGGATATCGTTCTAGTGACCGCTGGAGCGAATCACATTCGCCTTGGAAAAGGTTATAGAGACATTGAGGAGTGTCCGTTTCACTCGCTGGGAGCGCAGTGAGTTATATGACTTTATTGATGGTATATAGAGTGCACTCTTAATTGCCATTTGTTGTACCGTTATTCCTGTGTGATTTTCAATATATTGTTGGGGATTTGGGAATTGTCTGTGTAATTTGATGTAAATTTTCCCCTTTTTTGTATGCTGTAAATCCTGTAAATATCATCCTCCAAGTATCAAAGATCAAAGGTCGTCTGTAGTTAGGCCATCGCACACATGTAGCAAATCTATGATTTCCCTCATTAGTTATGTCCTTATTCTATGTAGTTGAAGGCTCTGTGGTCCACTAATTCATTGCAGTGCATCAATTAAATAAGATAGATCCCCTTTCATATCCCAAAGCTTCCATTGCCAACTGCATTTGGCGGTTGTCTGCAATTGCCGCCATTGAGCATGTGCTCTGTTCGGGGAAGAAAGGCGTGGCACCTCATCGTCATCAAAAGGTGGAGTCAGAGAGCCCTTAACCACCAATCAGCACTGCGGTGAGCGAACCGGTAGGCGTGCCCTCGTAGCCCGCGGCTTGATTCCGGGGAGGGCAATAAAAGGAGGAGTGAGGGACTGCTTACGGAGATGAGTAAGGGATCCCCACGAGCAGATGCGTCAGGGAGAGAACCCGTCACGCAACGCCCCCACGAGATACGAGAGAGAAGGCAGATGAACCGGTGGAGAGCACGCGGCGCATGAGGCGGGAGGAATCCCTGAAAGAACAGCGGCACGCAGCAGCTTCAGCCACAGCAGCTTCGGGTTTCACCGGCAGTATCGTCCGTGGTCGCGAAGGAACGCGCCGTGCGAGACCGATCAAGAGGGCGGCGGCTGCTCCCCTGGCCCGACCGTGCTTCAGTCCGAGCTGAACTTTCTTCTCCCTCCAGCCAAATCAACCTGCAATTCCCCATTCGTGTGAGTCTGTCTTTGTTTGTTCTGTCCTGGGTTAAGTAAGACTGTTTATAGATAAGTTAATATTTGCACTGTGTCTCCTTCCATTCCTTCTGTCTTTATTTTATTATCCTTCCTTCTTCCTTGGTTATTTTTGGTCTTGTAAATAATGGTAATAAATTATATTTGTTCTTCCTACCTTCGTCTTCTTCTTCACATTCGGTCGCTTTAGTGATTTCCTTCATTGAATACCTGTGGCACGATTTGGCCAACGTTCAGGATCGGGTTAGTCTCTGCTAATGGCTCGAACGTCGGGTTGCTAACACCGCTCGGCAATTATAACATCTAAAACTGGGGTTCGAGCGGTACTTGTCTCCCTAGTCTGCGGAGGGACGGATAAAGGTATTCGGGATAAACCCTGGACCCATAACCCTGATCCGTTCCATCCCGTGGGAGAGCGTTACAAGTACCAGGACCGGGGAGACGGCCAGCTTAACAGGACAAGGGGCTATTCACCCCTTGCTAACGGGAGAGCCGTCCCCCGAATCCATAACAATATTATTTGTTCATTTATAATCATTGGTGTGGTTTCACTATTGATTTCTAACACAGAGTAACATATTTTTCTGCCGTGGCTCCTCTCGGGGTTCGGAGGTGCACCGAGACCAGGAGATCGTAGAGGAACACGTAACACCCCCCAAAATAGGTATTTGCTCTTTTCTCTGAAACTACATACAAAATTTCAATGGAACTTCACCACAACCTTTATCACCCGTGATGTACCAATGTTTGTTCAAGTCATTGGAAAAATTGGGGTCTGAGGTATACAGGATGGGAGAGGGGTGGGGAAGGTAGGGGTTGCCCCCCCCCCCCAATTTTTTTGTTTGTTTGTTTAAAGTCTTATGATTATGTTAGTATGATTCTACATGCTGCCCTGTCTTCTAGAAACCATTCAACTTGGTTTAAAATACCTTTAGTCAGTGTAGTATACTGTTTATTCTACCAGGTCAGCGCCAGGGGTATTGCCCCTATTTTTATTTCGTACCATGTGGTAATTGTGCTTGTAGCATTGTCTACAGGTACACACACACTCACCTTTAAGCTGTCTAGTCTGGGCCCACGGATGCAGGTTAAGCTGGCTGTCCGGTTTGTTAGCATTATTTGTTTAGTTTTTTTCTTCTTCTTGGAATTGACGAAAGAAGTTAAAGTTTTGGGTCCGGGTATGTATCCGAGAGTATTGAAGGAGACTTCAGAGCAGATAAGGATGCTGCTAATATACAGTCCAATATATAACGCCATGCTTACCTGCTCTGTCAACACGAGTCACTTGAGTCAGTGTCATTGTTGTATTATAGGCCTACCTTTGTTCGTACCACGTGATCGCCATTCTTCACAAGAACTGATCCATCCAGAGTCGCAGACTTTCACTACAGAGTGTCCACAAAGTCGCACATCATTGGAAGTTATTTAATTTATTATTTATCACAGGAAATTAAATTATTTAATTCAACAATTAGCCCGGATGTGTTGAGGAACATTCAGAGAAACATGCTTTGCGATTGGTGGGACACATTTCCAACAACTGATGTAGCCAACCTTACAAATAAATGGTTTGTCTATGATGCGCGACTTTGTGAACACCCTGTAGTTAGAAACATCCAAACTTTTCCATGCCGTCAAATCTTCCAGGGTGTAAATACTTTTTGTAGACAAAAGATAATTAATTCATGAAATCTGGATATAAAATGGTTGGAAAGTTTGTTTCGCTTTTGGACTTTGTTGTATTCAGCAATTTGTCCATGTCTGTGTTGTCTGCAATGTGTATTGTTATAATATGGCTCCACAGGCAAAGTTTCCAAAGTATTGACATACACAAGGTTTGATCCCTATTCTATTATTTGGCCATGAAAGCACACACAGCACAATAACTTAACCGACCTGAATGTGGATGTTTATTATTATATATACAGTCACGTGAAAAAGTAAGTACACCCCGTGTAAAGTTTTGACTTTTTCAAAATATTTCAACATGACAGCTATTTGATCTTCATTTCAACAATATTGATAGATAAAGGTGATATAATATAACAAATATCATGAAACATTTACATTTTGTAGTCCATTGTATAATTTAAATAAACATAAATGCAAATTTCGCATGTGGAAAAAGTAAGTACACCCCTACATTTATCACTACTTCAAATACCTAAAATTAGAATCAGGTGCACCAGCTCAGGTGCAAATGATTAGAACATCGTTAGAGAGGATCTTGGAGGAACCTGTCTTATTTAAACCTCAGACATTTAGTTTGGTTTGCTCTTTGTTGTTGAAGTGTGCGGCGTCACCATGCCGAGATCAAAAGAGGTCTCTGAGGCCTTCAGAAAGAAGGTTATAGATGCCTACGAGTCTGGGAAGGGATTTTAAAAGATCTCCAAACAATTTGAAATCAATCATTCGACTGTCCGGAAGATCATCTACAAGTGGAGAAGATTCCAAACAACTGCCAACATGTTCAGGCCAGGCCGTCCCAGTAAGTTCAGCCCGAGAGCAGACCGCAAGATGCTGAAAGAAGTCTCTAAGAACCCCAGAATGTCATCACGGGACCTACAGGTAGCTCTTGCCACTATTGATGTCAAAGTGCATGAGTCTACCATTGGAAAGAGGCTGCACAAATTTGATCTACATGGGAGGTGTGCCAGGAGGAAACCTTTGCTGTCCAGGAACCCAATGAACACCTCGGCAAAGACCAGCACTTCTGGAACAATGTGCTCTGGACAGATGAGTCAAAGGTAGAGCTATTTGGCCACAGTACCAGAAGACATGTTTGGCGAAAACCAAAGACAGCATTTGACCACAAGAACCTGATACCAACTGTAAAGCATGGTGGTGGAAATATTGTTGCGGTTTTAGAACCCACACTTGTTGTAAATAAATAATTACTTGTAAATATCCCATGTCATTAAAGGTTAAAGGTCGCACCCTTCGTTAGGCCACAGCAACACGTAGGCCACCTCAGAAATTCCAGTTATTTCATCATTATGTGTTTTAGTTAAGGCCGTATTTCCAATAGTTGAATCTGCGTTGCATCAATCAAATAAGGAGTAGGCCCTTTCGTCCATTTTGCCAATCTCTCTCTCTCCCAATTCTGTTACGCGCCTTTGTTAGCGTTCGCTCAGGCACCGCCATTGACCATGCGGTCGGCTCGAGGAAGAACGGGGCGGGACGCCAAGAACAAGGTGTGGCCACATCAACTAGCCGTCAAAGGCGTGGCCGTTAACCCCCCACCAGCCAACCAGGGCTGAGGGAAGATCACCGACGGGCGTGGCCTTTGTGGAGCGCTGAGTGATCTTGGCGCGTGTTATAAAAGCGCGAACGAAAAGCCCTTTAATGGGACTGCGCGGAGACGTCTGATCGTAAAGGACTTATTCAGCGGCGCTCATGAAAAGAGTCTATTGGGAAAGGCGCTTTATTGAAGGACTGCTTTCTATGGTACTGGGCAGAAGAACCCCCTGTAACGGGACTGATCCAGGAGCGCACATTGCGAAAGGACTCTACTCGCTGATGCTGTAAGAGAATCTTGGAGAGGGTGTGTTTGGCACAGCCATACAATTATTACGTACGCTGAAGGACACGAGCCTCCCCCTCCCCCCCCCCCCCCCTTACGTACGCTGAAGGACACGAGCCTCCCCCCAGGACTTGGGACGGCCAGCTTAAAGGACAACGGGATTAATCCCCCCTTGATAAGGGGAGCGCCGACCCCCGAGATCCGTAACAATATTATGGTTTGGGGCAGCTTTGCTGCATCAGGGCCTGGGCAGCTCACCATCATAAAATCCACTATGAATTCTTCATTGTACCAGAGGGTGCTTGAGGATAATGTGAAATGTGAGGACATCTGTCGGAAAGTTGAAGCTCGCCCGAAGGTGGAACTTGCAACATGACAATGACCCTAAACATACCAGTAAATCCACCAAGGAATGGCTGAAAAGAAAGAAATGGAGGGTTCTTGAATGGCCAAGTCAAAGCCCGGATCTAAATCCCATCGAGATGTTCTGGGGGGATTTGAAACGAGCTGTGCATGCAAGAAACCCCTCAAACATTGCACAGCTGAAAGAATTCTGCATGGAGGAGTGGGCAAAAATTTCTCCCAGTCGATGTCAGAGAATGGTAGACAGTTATAAGAAACGCCTACTTGAGGTTGTTTCTGCTAAAGGGGGCAATGCCACCTATTAGAGCCAAGGGTGTACTTAATTTCTCCACATGCGAAATTTGCATTTATGTTTATTTAAATTATACAATGGACTACAAAATGTAAATGTTTCATGATATTTGTTATATTATATCACCTTTATCTATCAATATTGTTGAAATGAAAATCAAATATCCCCAGAGTCCTTGCAGTGTTCATATGTTTTATTCCTCTCCCACCTCCCCCCAAGTCCTCCCGATGTCCCTGCTCTCAAATGTTGTGTTTGTGTCCTTCCCCCTCTCTCCCCATCTTGTCTGCCGCTCCCCTTGTTTTTTGTGTTTTGTGTGTCGGTTTGTCTTTTTGTGTGATTAATGTTAGCTCTTTCACGAGCCTCGATCTTGTATACAAAAAAATAAATAAATAAATAAAATAGCTGTATGTTGAAATATGTTGAAAAAGTCAAAACTTTACATGGGGTGTACTTACTTTTTCACGTGTCTGTATATGTGTATATATATTGTTGCGGTGGTGGTTCAAATCCCCACTCCTGACAACAATTTGTTGTGTGATTCCCCTCAGTTAATAACCAGAGAATCACGAATACCTTGAAGGTGCACGGATCAAGGTGCACGCGCGTGCCGAAGAACCGCTCGATCGAACCCTCACTTTCCCACACCTTATCGGTGCCGAGCGGATTTGCACGGTGTGGAAAGCGGTGTTACCCCACGAGATTTATGGACCTGAGTCTAGCCAAATTCGGTCTCGGATGATGCTAGACCAATGGAGAAAAGACGTACCGAACAGGTTGGAAAGTAACAACAAAATGTACAGCCTTTTATTTTGAAGGCACAGAGAAACAGAGACGAAGATACAGCTTACCAATTCTTACTTAATAATAACCCCACTGGCGCCTTCACACTCTGACACACTCACACTCAGGGAATAACACTCTGGTTAAGGGTGTACCGATGTACGTGCTGGAATTGCCTCGCTGGTGACCACGTGGTCTGGTGTGCGCAGCTCGCAGCTCGATGAGGTCAGGTCCAAAGGACGAACTCCAGTGCAGGTTGAGCTAGATTCAGCGCAGGTGGGACGAGCTGCCACGCAGGCAGACAACTTCAGCTCAGGTGAGTCGTGTCGAAAGCCAACGCTTGCAGGTCAGCCAGATGGCGCAAAAGATCGGCGCAGAAGCGATTGGTGGTCAACGAAACACAAAGGCCAAAACACGTGTCGTCTGGTGGAGCCAAAACAAGAGAGTCCAAAACAGGGTGTCGTCCACGTGGCAAAATCCAAGGCAAGAGAATCGTGCCGTCCACGAAGCAAAATCCAAGGCAAAGAGAGAACAGAGCAGGAGGTCGGCCTGTGCGCTGCGAAATCCCAGGCAAAGAGAATGATAATGCGCTCCTCGTGGGCTTTCACCAGACCCGCCCATGCCCTTCAAAATGTTCCAGAGCCTCCCATTGGCTGAGGCTTGTTGCATCATGGTGACGGGTTTCCGGCTCACCATTGGTCACGTTGGCCGTGTTTTTGGCCACGCTTTCCTGCTCATTAAAAATGGCTTCCCTTAACCAACGAGGATTTGAAATCCTGTCTAACTTCAACGCATATTGGTTTTAATTACTGCACAATGGGAAAGGGCTAATCTTTACATTCAATAAGACATATCTAACTACTGCAGGCTACATATTGTCATGCAAGGAACTATAGGGGGTTTGCCTTTATGGCACAACCGCAACACTACCCCCTTCTCTCACCAAGACTCGACCCGAGTCGTCCACATGGAGCGGCTGGGGTGAGCTGGCATTCTTTTAAACATTACTTTTAGTGTGACACGTAGATGTGATTCGCCTAACATTTTTAACTGTAATCCCAGTGTGTGCGACTTTTTTTTTTTGTAAACATTTAAATGTACATTTTTAAACTAAATATGTCCCTCCTAATGCGTTGAGAAACTACCTAACAGATTCACACCCACAACCATGTACTGTTCACGTATTGCCGGAATTTTGAAACGAAACATAACCGGTGGGCAACATTTTTACATTTTACACTACACACAATTTATTTTACCAAAAACTATGACCCAGGACCTGGACTTGAGGAATAAAACTTGGAGCACTTGTTGCTGGGATCATCTTCCTGTTGCTGGAGTGGGTTCTTGCCTTGGTAGGCGGGTTAACAAAAACCAGCTGGTCCTGACCGGCATACAGGCCATTTCAAGATCAGGGCCATCTAAATCTTCACAATTATTGCACACATGGATCACTTTTTATTTCTTGAGGGGGCCACTCGAAACGTGGTCTAAATGTGTGGCGTCAGTGCCACTCAACAGGTGATCCATATGGAGCAAGATGATGAGGCAGGCAAGTGGTGTAACCATGGAAATGGGTGTGGCCACTGAGCCAGTGGTCCATAAGGTGATGGACGGATGGATGTGAGTGTGGATGTCAGCAAGATGTTGCGACGGCAAGGTAAGTCCTCGTGATGGTCCTGGATCGGGGAGGAAGAGAAGCCGCAACGAACAAAAAGGAAAAGACACGGTGGCACATGCAAAACACAGGTATGACAAGCGGGTGAGAGGAATGCCGGCAGAGTGAACTAGAGCCTGGCCATACCCGTTTGTGCCCCCCACCGTTAACTACACTACCCTAGCCCTCCTTGTATTTACAATTCGTCTCTACGTCTTGTCTCCCACGTCCCCTCTTCACTTCAAATTCGTCCCCAACTCCCCCCCAGGCTCTCCCAGGAAGGAAAGGCGGAATCAACACACAATGTTTCGTACTCACGTCGTGATGCAACTTACCAATCAAACATTGAGTCCTGTGGTGCGAAATCCTTCCCCTTGTGGATGGTTGTGGATGGTGTGAAGGGTTCTTCACAAAATCCTAACTTCACTAACATCATTTACACATTTTAATCTCCCCGGGTTCGTACCCTGCCAAACGGCCTTCTTTAAACTATGTGGTTCTAAGAACCTGAATTCCCATTGCCCACACTGTGGTGCCCTCCGAATTTGGGTCTAACCCCACACATTTTTCTATTTGTGCCCTCGCACAATTTCGGGGCTGGGTCGTGTGGCTCTACCAGCATGTCTACCGACCTGCACCCCTCCGTTCACTGGAGCTGCCTCCTGAGCTTGCCTGCTCCTCACAACTACCCTATCTGGGGAAGGCCCTCCCTGGTGCTTACCCCCTGATGCCCACCTTGGCATTGGGCAACCCGGGTCCTTTCCCTGGATCCTCGGGCCCCACTCACTCTAACCTAACTGGCTCCCTGAGCCTTACCTGGCCGACGAGCTACCAGTGACATAGTGTCCCAATAACTATTACTACTAATAAGCCACACGCCCAGCCATTTCACTGCCTCCTGCACCTTACAAAAAAAAACAACTATTTCCACAATCAGCACCACAGGTGTCAATATCCAGGTAATTTACCTGTACCCTCTATCTAACTTTAAACTACCCCGCCGGGTCTCCGTGAATGGGTTCCACTCCCCCCATTCAATCCTTCGCACCATTTATTTCCACACCATTTTATTTTCACACCATTTATTTCCACACCATTTATTTGCACACCAAATATTTTCACACCACAACACCATTTATTCTCAAACACAGCATCATTTATCTATCTAATTTCCCCTATAACTCGTGTTTCCCCGTCGTCCCTTTACATGACGCACACCCTTTGATAACAACCACTAAACTCTCTACGTCCCCACTACTTTCAAGGTCACTACTTAAATCTCTGTCCCTAAGGTCTCTCTAGATCCCTAATCATTATCCTAGCCCTCCCTCAGCTAGTGCTTCGGTGCTCCCATGGAGCAACCATTGCTGGCACCTCCATGGGCCTAACAATGCTATTCCCCCAAAATAGTGCTCCTGGGCCCCGCCATCGTGGGGAATGGCCACACCACCATACCCCCACATGGGGGGTGCAATACTCCCCCCAGTCTTCTAAGCTATGAGCCCCCGTCTAAGGAGGTACTAGGTCGCGGCTCGGCCTCTAAAGGCCGAACGATCCATGAGGGTGGTTGGTCGCCTGTATCGGGTTTTATCCGGCCGGCATGGACGATCCGAGGGGGGTGGGGGGTGTTGGTGGTCCCAGGTGCTGGGGTCCATCCCTGCGCGGGGCCCTGTGGTCCCACGCACGATGACCCAACCGGCCACGGTTAGAGCACCTCACCTGGTAAGGTGCGTGTCTTCGACAATCTGAATTACCCCTTGAAACCCGCCGATCGCTCTTGCCGTGGTACGGCGCCAACAATACCGTGCGGGTGCCGGAGTTACGAATCCCCCACACGTATGGCGCCAACAACACCGTGCGGGTGCCGGAGGTACAAATCCCGCACGCCGGTCTTTGTGAGACTGATGCCGCACTGATTCCCTCGGGTCCCCAGGGCGCACCATTCATCGGGGGCTCGCGTACTCTACCCATCTCACTAACCCCTATTCCGGTCGGCGTCGATGCCTGGGCCGCATCATTATATCTCGCCACCCACTCCGTACTCGCACACACCGGTGCGCACACTTTCTCCACGCACTCTGTACTCGCACACACCGGTGCGCAGACGCCTTTCACACACTCCGTACTCGCACCCACCGTTGCGCAGACACCTTTCACACACTCTGTACTCACACCCACCGGTGCGCACACGCCTTTCACACACTCTGTAAAAGACGTATTTGGCACATTGACTCTTTCATGCGCGCTCTGATTTGCGTCATGCATAACTGCATGTTAATACCCGCTTGCACAGCGGGTTCAGCCTCCGCCGCTGGCCCCACGTGCGAAGCGCCGCCATTTTCTCCTCTCCCTGCTGCGCCGTGATCAACTCCAAGGTCAATCTGTTCCTTTGTGTCCTGGGCCATTAATTCCTCATTCTCTACTTTTTCTACTCCCACCGGAACCTGCTCGTTTTGGCCAGGCATCATGCAAATTTAATTTTAAAATTTGAATTTGTTTTAAACTAAATTTCCACACGCTCGTAATTTCGCAGTACGTGTAGCGTATTCCAGGTCCAATTCCACTCCCGGACACCAATTTGTTGCGGAGGTTCAAATCTCCACTCCTGACAACAATTTGCTGCGGTTGGCCGGGTTCAAAAATCCCCCTTATTGGCAACAATTTTGTTGCGTGATTCCCCTCGGTTAATACCGGAGAATCACGAATACCTTCAAGGTGCACGGATCAAGGTGCACGCGCGTGCCGAAGAACCGCGTGATCGAACCCTCACTTTCCCACACCTTATGGGTGCCGAGCGGATTTGCACGGTGTGGAAAGCGGCGTTACCCCACGTGAGGGGAATGCCACGCACTGCGACCGTCTCCCCCAGGGCCGAGGTTGTGTGTGCGGTAGTGTGTGTTGTGGCAGCAGGTGCTCACCACATTGGCCAGCTGGGGCTGGTGCAGCTGTGTTCCTTGCAGGGGGGCCGAAGGATGGATGGTGGGTCGCACCCTTATGGACACTCATGGGCCATGTTGGCGTTTTGACTGCTCACCTTGTCCGGATGACCCTTGCACGGTAGAGGTTCAGAGCTGTCGTGGCCACTGGTAGTTGTGTAGTGATGATCATCGTTGGATGCGGATCCACATACCTGCCAGTATAGTGGGGACAAAAGTGAAATTTGGAAGAATTTGGGAGGCCCAATGTGAAATTTTGGGATTGTGATGGGTGGATGGCACTTTTGGACTTGACCAACCGGTAGTTACCTGCACTTGAGTGTTTTGAGGAGTACTGTCCCAGGCTTCAGGACTTGCTTGTGGAAATTTTGGGGACATGTAATTTGGAGTTGGGAGGTGGGTGAGAGTGATGACATGGCCGGTGAGGGGATGGAATGGGGGCCACACAGTGTCTTGTGGGTGGCGTATGTTTATATGTAGTGGTTATGTGTTTTGATGTGGTCGTGAGAGTGGAAACTGGAGAGTGAGTGATGATTATTGGAGACTGAGTGGTGATTATTGTGCTTTTGGAAATGTAATGCTTTGAAATGTGAATGGGATTTCACATGTGGCAGGCCATGGCAAAGATTTGAAACATCTTTTGTACCATCTATGGAATTGTGCCTTGTTGTGTTGAGAATTGAATGGCAGCGGGGGAGGAAGTGTGTTTTGGGGATCTTGGGGGTGGGGAAGGTGTGTGTGTCCGCAGGTACGGACCAAGCTCTGAGGAGCGTTGCCTGCGACCCCCCTCTGCGGCAATTACCCCTGGCAGCCAGTGGTATCTGGAAATTGGAGCTCGTCAGTGGAGGGTCTGGTTGGGCGCTGCGGGGTGAGGAAGTCCCCCGGTGACCCGTGTTGCTGCGCGGAAGCAGGAGGCAAGGGAGCCTGGTGTGTGTGGAGACCCTCACCGGCGAGGTAACGGCAGAAAGGGGCTGTTGGGCTGTCACGGGCCAAGAGGTAAAGGGGGGGGGGGGGCAATGAACCGGTTGACTTGTTTTGGGACTGCGGGCACCACATCCTGAAGCGCCCCCACCATCTTTTTGTGTGGTACCTCCCCGCTGCCTAGTTGAGGAATGCACACACATGTATATGACATCGTTGCCATGGTCCTGCAGGGGGGGGGGGGGGTGAAATAAGTGCTTGTTAACTTTTGAGATGCCTTGATGATTTTTGGAATGAGAATGAGTGGTTAGGGGGTTTGTGTTGTATGAATGTGGGCGAAATCCACCGAGCCATGTCACTCACCTGGACAGGGCCCGTGGAAATTTAGGGGGTGCATTGGGGATGGCCCCACAGATAAGGTTGTGTGTTGTGGCATCCACCGGGGGACGCGGTCTGTAGACTGGGGTATGTAAAAATGTTTTATGGAATTTTTGCACTTTTGAGTAAGTGGCCAAGTTTGTGGTTAAGTTAGTGTTGCGTTGTGGCGGGCACAAGGGGCAATAATTCCGCGCACCAGTGGGTGGCGCGAGCGTCCAGGCGGGGAACTAAAATGCAAGCCCCGCCTTTCGACCGATCGGCCACGCCCGGGGGCAAGGCGTGGCCTCGGGACATATATGCGGGCTCTAAGCTCGAGCCCGCCCAGTGCTGAAGTGACAAGCTCTTAATAAAGACTCTTGTTGTATCAATGCCTTGTGGCCTACTTCTCTGGCAATCGAGTCATGTGTGCACAGCACCACACTAGTGACCCCGATTGGTTCAGCCGTTGCTGACCCCCGAACGCGCCATGGCTACCAACGCCGTCGCCGTCAAACTCCCGGAGTTTTGGGAAGCGCAAGCCGACGTTTGGTTTGTGCAGGCTGAAGCTCAATTTCAGCTCCGAGGCATCACGGCGGACGAGACCCGGTACTACCACGTGGTCACCGCCCTCGGGCCCGGCACTGCCGCCCGAGTCGTGTCCATCCTTCGGCGCCCGCCGGGCGACCACAAGTACGAGGCGTTCAAACGTCTCCTCGCCACGTTCGGGCTCACAGAGGCCGAACGTGCCGACCGCCTCCTGGACCTTCCCGCCCTCGGCGACACACGACCATCCGTCCGGAGGGATTTCATGCTGTCCCTGCTTGGAGACCAGCGCCCGGATTTCTTATTCCGAGCACTTTTCCTATGCCAGCTACCTGCACAGGTGCGCCTCGCCCTGGCCGGTTCCAAACTAACGAAACCCCGCGCCCTGGCTGGAGAGGCCGACAAGTATTTCGCGGCCTGCGACACGCGGTCGGTTTACGGTGCTGCCGTAGTGGCTCCCGGTGTGGAGGCTCCAGCGCCCCCTGCTTCCCTCGTGGCCGCTGCTACGCCCCGCCCACTACCACCGCCGCCGCAAACCTGGTGCTACTACCATGCCAGGTTCGGCCGCAAGGCTAAAACGTGCCGCCCGCCGTGTTCTTTTGACGGGTCGGGAAACGACCGGCGCTCACTTGCGGCCATGAGTGTCGGCCATTCCGGCAGCCTCCTGTTCATCATGGACACCTTGTCCGGGCGCCGTTTTCTTTGCGACACAGGAGCGCAGGTAAGCGTCCTCCCTGCCTCCACGTCCGACAAGCAAGCCGCGGGCCGGGGCCCCGCTTTGCTTGCCGCCAACGGTACACCCATCCGCATATTCGGGAAGCGTTGCCTCTCACTGCGGTTCGGAGGGCAGCGCTTTCAATGGTCGTTCGTTACCGCCAGCGTGCCAATGGCCCTGCTTGGCGCGGACTTCCTATGTGCGCATGGGCTGTTGGTCGACGTTAAGCGCAGACGTCTCGTCCAGGCCGAAACCTTCAGCTCGCTCGCTTGTTCGCTGAGCGGCTCGTTGAGCGGCTCACCGAGCGGCTTGCCAAGCGGCTTGCTGAAAGGTTCCCTCCCGGCGAGGTTAGTCTGCACGCTTCCGGCAGTGGACGAGTTTACCCGCCTCCTCGCCAGTTTCCCGGCCCTCACGCGGCCCACCTTCTCAGCGGTGGCCGTCAAACACGGGGTGGAGCACCATATCCCCACGGTCGGGCCGCCGGTCTGCGCCCGGGCACGCCAACTCGACCACACGAAGCTCGCCGTGGCGAAAGCGGAGTTCGCCACACTGGAACGGCTGGGGATCGTACGGCGCTCCAACAGCGCTTGGGCTTCTCCTCTGCACATTGTGCCAAAGCCCGGGCGGCCGTGCGGTGACTACCGGCGGCTCAATGATGCCACCACCCCCGACCGCTACCCGGTCTCGCATATCCAGGACTTTTCCGCCCGGTTGGCGAACACGACCGTGTTCTCCAAGGTGGACCTCATCCGGGGCTACCACCAGGTACCCGTCCAACCGGACGATGTCCCAAAGACGGCCGTCATTACCCCTTTCGGCCTCTTTGAGTTCCTGCGAATGCCTTTTGGGTTGAAGAATGCGGCCCAGGCGTTCCAACGGCTCATGGACAGCGTCTTGCGCGACTTACCTTTCATCTATGTCTACCTGGACGACATCCTAGTCGCGAGCGCGTCCCGGGAGGAGCACCTGCTCCACCTCCGCACGCTTTTCGAACGCCTGGGCCAGCATGGCCTGATCATCAACCCTGCAAAGTGCCGTTTCGGCATAGCCGCCATCGACTTCTTGGGGCACCGCATCACCAGGCACGGGGCCATCCCTTTACCAGCCACGGTGGAAGCAGTCAGGGATTTCCCGCGCCCCCGCACGATCAAGGGGCTCCAGGAGTTCCTGGGCATGGTAAATTTTTACCACCGCTTCGTGCCCCACGTCACCCAGCTCCTCCGCCCCCTGCACGAGGCCCTCCGGGGCAAGCCGGGGAAAGGTGCCATCGCCTGGTCGGAGCCGATGGCCGCGGCGTTTGCGGGCGCAAAGCTGGCCCTGGCCAACGCCACCATGCTGGCGCACCCGGCGCCCGATGCACCGATCGCCCTCACCACCGACGCATCGGACTACGCGGTGGGTGCGGTGCACGAGCAGTGGGTGAGTGGTGCCTGGTAGCCGCTGGTATTTTTTAGCCGGCAGCTTCGCCCGCACGAACGCCGCTATAGCACCTTCGACCGCGAGCTGCCCGGGCTCCACCTGGCGGTCCGACACTTCCGACATCTGCTCGAGGGCCGCCCGTTCACGGCTTTCGTCGACCACAAGCCCCTTGTGTTCGCGATGGCCAAGGTCACTGAGCCATGGTCAGCACGGCAGCAGCGTCACCTCTCTGCCGTGTCCGAGTACACGACAGACATCCATCACGTCGCGGGTAAACACAACCCGGTGGCGGATTGCCTTTCCCGGTCCGTCGCATACACGGTCCACCTCGGGATCGACTATGCCCGGATGGCGGAGGACCAGACCGCCGACCCCGGCGTCCAGGCCTTGCGGACCGCCGTCACGGGCTCCGCGTCACCGAGGTGCCGTTCAATGTCGCGGGCGCGGCCCTCCTGTGCGACGTCTCCCTCGGCCGGCCTCGCCCCATCGTGCCCGCTGGCTGGCAGCGCACGGTTTTCGACGCCATCCACGGCCTGTCCCACCCGGGCACGAAGGCCACCCAGAAGCTCGTCGCGGCGAAGTTCGTCTGGCATGGCCTCAGGAAGGACGTCCGCGGCTGGGCCAGGACGTGCCTCGCGTGCCAGCGCGCAAAGGTCCACCGCCACACCCAGGCCCCGTTGGCCCCGTTTACGGTGCCCGAGCGTCGGTTCGACCATGTCCACGTCGACTTGGTGGGACCTCTGCCCCCCTCGCGGGGGTTCACCCATCTCCTCACTGTGGTGGACCGCACCACCCGGTGGCCGAAGGCCGTGCCATTGGCGGCGACGTATGCGGCGGATGTGGCGCAAGCCTTCATCGCCACTTGGGTTGCCCGGTTCGGTGCCCCCTCGGACATCTCGTCCGACCGCGGCCCCCAGTTCACCTCAGAGCTCTGGGGCGCGGTGGCGCAAGGGCTCAGCGTCCAACTGCACCGCACCACGGCCTACCACCCCCAGGCCAATGGCCTGTGCGAGCGCTTTCATCGCTCAATGAAGGCCGCGCTCCGGGCTAGCCTCCGCGACGGCAGCTGGGCCGACGGGCTCCCCTGGGTCCTGCTGGGCCTCAGGACGGCGCCCAAGGATGACCTGCGCGCGTCCTCGGCGGAGCGGGCCTTCGGGCAACCACTGCGGGTACCTGGCGAATTTATCCCCGACTCCACGGCTCCTTGGTCCGCGGCGCAACAGCGCTCCACCCTGCAGGAGACCGCCCGGAGGTTCGCCCCGGTGCCGACGGCACACGGTTGCCCGTCCTCCCACGTCGCCCCGGAGCTTCGCACGGCGGAGTACGTCTTCGTCCGGCACGACGCCCACCGGGCACCGCTACGGCCCCCGTACGACGGGCCCTTCCGCGTGCTGGAGACCGGGGACAAATATTTCACCGTCGACATCGGCGGTGCCCCGGATCGTATCTCAGTGGACCGCCTCAAGCCGGCCCACCTCGATCTGGACCACCCCCCGCAAGCAGCTCTGCCTCTGTGTCGAGGCCGCCCCCCGGCGGTCAGACCCCCGGCACCCCCCAGCCCCGCCATCCCGCTACCCCCCAGCCCTGCACGCATCGCCAGGGGGCGTTTCGGCTGGGTCATCCGGCTTCCCCGCAAGCTCACCCTTCAGGTGCGTGGGAATTCTGGGGGGGGGGGCGCGTGTGGCGGGCACAAGGGGCAATAATTCCGCGCACCAGTGGGTGGCGCGAGCATCCAGGCGGGTAACTAAAATGCATGCCCCGCCTTTCGACCGATCGGCCACGCCCGGGGGCAAGGCGTGGCCTCGGGACATATATGCGGGCTCTAAGCTCGAGCCCGCCCAGTGCTGAAGTGACGAGCTCTTAATAAAGACTCTTGTTGTATCAACGCGTTGTGGCCTACCTCTCTGGCAATCGAGTCGTGTATGCACAGCACCACAGCGTGTTGTTTGTTTCCTCCCTCCGCAGGAACAATGAAGACTATTGTAAATACATGATTGCATGATTGTTAAGGGGTTTAGAAGGTAAAGGAATGGTAGGTCGGTAGTCCGACTCACTTCCCACAGCCTTTCCTGATTTATTTCATAGGTTAATTAAGTGTGTGACAGTAAGTGTTAAGGCTGGAATGGTAGCGCCTGCAGTTAACCTTGCAGGAGCTACGGTTCCAGGAGGGGGGGGGGGGGGGGGGGGGAGGCTGTGTTACGAATTTGGGTCGTGATATATGTAGAGCAGAGTAGATTTGAGTAGGTAACATGTTTCGACTGTCGCGATAGGGAATCTACCTGTAATAAGTCATGTGTAGGCGTTTGTCGGGTTAAGATGTACGATTGTGAATCTACCAGGAGATTCGAGTGTAAGTTAGTGTAGGGAATAATGAGTAGAGCCCTTGTATGTCTCACCTGGTAGCCAAACCTTTGTCCATTTTGGCACTGCACACCACTTAAACATTAGTTAGGACCTTTAGTACAACACTAAATGACGCCCTTCCCCCCTGATATGACTTAGGAATAAATCCGGCGAGAACACCGCCGATAATGGCCGCCACCATTTGCACCTCCGAGAGGCCTACCCGCCTCGCATAGCACGTGCTGTGACCAAGGAGTAGGAGACGGGAGTGAAAGTGGCGCAGTGGGCATGCCCTGGACGAGCCGGCGAGCCGGGGGTCTCTCTGATTGGGAGAGCAGTGCGCCAAAGCTGACGTCACCGGCCAGGGATATTAACAGCGCCGGACGCCTTTGCTGGCAGTGGGATCAAGAGTTCGTGTGCGCATTTTGAGCAGGAGTTGGCTGGGAGTTGAGGAGGAGGGCTGAGAGTTGAGAGTCGCGCAGCCCATGAGTCACGAGTTGGTGTTGAGTTGAGACGAGTTCACTCCTGGCCCCTGGCAGTTCAATAGAGATTGACATTGGTGGTCGAGAGTTGGTTTTGCAGTGCGCAGTTGG